>NW_005871446.1:537131-577219 GCF_000147115.1 Myotis lucifugus | reverse complement strand
AACATCGATCAGCTGCTCCTGCACATCTCCTACTGGGGATGTGCCCACACCAAGGTACATGCCCTTGACCGGAATCGAACCTGGGACCCTTCAGTCCGCAGGCAACGCTCTATCCACTGAGCCAAACCGGTTTCGGCAATTGTTTTACATTTTTTTGTAAATCTCTTTAATGTCTGAATTGAGAGAGACCGCTGAATTGCTATGTACGCTCTGCATTAAATCTGTCATGGTATATTGTTTCTGTTAAAGTAAATGATTTAAAAAACCCAGCTTCAAAATATATGTAGTTGGCAAAGGGAGGAATATTTTAACATCCTTTTCAGATCATTTGTATGTTGTTCTTCAATGCTACACAAAACCTCAACAAGTGACTATGGATATGTAAATTCCACAAACATTACTTATTCCTCAGCCACAAGAGAACAGTACATATCTCTAATATAGAAGAGAATGCAGGATGTTACTCAGTGGTACTCTCCAAGAGAAGCCAAAAGGAAGAGGAACATTGTCCATAAATGGCTAGAGGTGATTCAGAGGAATCTGCCTCTGAATTGAGTGCCTTCTCAACTTCATGCATGTGATATTTAGGTATCCTCCTTCTTTTAGCCTACTACATTGTGAAACAAATACACTAGAGGCCTGATGCACAAAATTTGTGCAAGAGTAGGCCTTTACAGCCCCAGCAGCTGTAGCCCCAGCTTCGTCCAGAAGGTCGACCGGATGGTCGTTCCGCTGTTGGGCAGTTAGGTCAATTTGCATATTACAAGTTTATTATTATAGATACGATCATCGGTTAACTCTGCTTGAAACTTTCAAATAGCTACCCCTGGCTTCACCATGGTTCACTTAAAAGATAAAGGCCATATTTCTCAACATAGCGTGCAAGTCTGTCACCTAAATTCTTCTTCCTTCTCCATATTTGTCTGCTAACCCTCCAGGCTTTGCCACATGTGCAACAGCAAGCTCTTTCTGCTGCCTCTTCTCCTCCCTCTCCCAGCACCATGTTATTGCTCACCTGTGAATTTGTTCATGGATCTGTCCTTTATGTGGAGGTAATTCTCCAGGAACCTTAGACATTCAAGAGACACCATCTGCCGTGATATCGACACTGTCTGTCATCTGTCATTAAACTCACTATTTACAATGCATTGCCTGCCAGTGATTTATTTATTTGGCTCTATCTGCCACTGCAGTATGAATGTCTTGGGGACAGAGAATGTATTATAGGAATGTTTATACTCTAATGCCTGGAACAAAAGTTGGGCACATAGTAGGCACAAAAAGTGTTTGTGGAAATAACACACCATTTTCCTTTTTAGAGTTTGTTTTCAATGCTCATATTTGACTGACTTTATACACTGCCCTTCTAATATGACAAGTGCTTCTTCAGACAGCAACCAAATGATTACAGAGACAAATCGCTGTGTGGATAGCTGCAAATATAAAGAACTTGTCAGTAAACGCCATAGCACTGTAGTGCTTGTTTTACTGTCAGAAATGACTTCCTGACATAAAATGATCAACTCCTCTGTTTTCAGTGCAGAAGAGAATGATTCATACTTCTTGTTATTATACTAATGCATGGGGAAAACAATAAAAATTCCAAGAAGCCATAACATGTTCACAATATCATAACTTTCTCTCATTACCCAGAAGTTAATGGATCATTACTCCTGATGTGTATTGATTCAGGCTGACAGCATTGGAGTTTACATTCACTGTCATTCATATTGTTTGGTCAAATAACTGTTATAACCACCTTAGTGCAGTCACCTACGGAACTACTCTAGACTCTGTGCAAACACTGTACATTTTGCTCCATGCTGATTGCACACTTGCTCTGTCCAAGGTGCTGAGAGTGGAAAGAACTGAGGCTCTTGTCTAAAGCCCAACAGTTTCACTGTGCTAAACGCTGTACAATTAAGCACTACGTCATTTCATCTTCACAACAAACATGTGAGGGACTTGGTGTTATTACACTCATTTTATAGATTAAAACGCTGAGGCTCTGCGGGGTTGACCCTGATCACCATTGCTATGCAGGGGACACAAATGTCTCTAAGCACATGTCTGGGTCATAGCCCTCACCTGCCCTTACTAGTCACTTGGAGGCCACTCCTGCCCCATCTGTTTAATCCATCTGCTGAGCTCTCCAGCGACTGCTGAGCTGCCGAAGGTGCAAGACACCAGATTGCCTGATTCTCTGCTGTCACCTGTGAGCTGTCCCTCGGTCACTCCCACAGGCATCATCACTGCTCCTGTGCTGGTGCTGTACGTGGATTGCTTCCACCTATTCAATTCTGTGGAAGATGTCTTCTTTCTGTGCAATGCTGATTATCTTATGCTCATGACCTTCCTGTTCACCCACCTGACTGCATCAGCTAGCATTAATGTACTCTAATGTCAACCTCCCACTGTTGGTCTTCATTTCCCTGTAGAATCCAAGACCCTCTCATCTACAATACAAAACAAACCCTCTCTGGACACCATTAGCTATTCCTATTCCTCATTTCCTTCCCAGTCAAGACACCTGAGTGCACTCAGTGTCTCCACTTCACCCCTCACTCAGCTCGAAAATCATAGTAGTCTGCTGCTGTCCCACCCACCTGTGCTCTTGTTCAGGTCCCCAATCGGTGTGGTTGCCAAATGAAAGGACTCCCCCAGGTCCTTATTTCCCTTAGATCTTATGCAGCCTCGACACTACTGATTACTTTTTTATTGAAACTCTTGCTTCCCTGGGTTCCTCCTCCCATGCTCATGCTGTGGCCAACACGCTCCTTTGGTCTTGCCATCTGAACATGATGTGTATTATACACCACCAGCCTCTCCTCCCAGGTCTTTGCTGGGCTGACTCACTTCCTACTTTTGATCCTCTGGACAATTCGTTTCCCTAGATCATTTATTTAGTTGGCCTTTCTCCAGTCCTCCCCTCTCATCTCTGAATGTTCTCAAGTGTCACAGGCCTGGCATTCCTTCTCCTCTCTTTGCTCATTCAACAGCAATTTCTCTGCTCAAAGGAACTTTTTCATAATAACCAGCGAGAGGTGGTTTTCCATGACGCCTCCAAAATTAACCACATTTAAAATTTTCCTACTCAATACTCCTGAGTATTTATTCAGCCTTTGTCTTACACAGATTATTATGCTAAAGCTATTTCAAGTATCGTGTGCTGTCTGGGTTGGGCCATGCATCTCTAACAGAGAACCTGTCGGATTTGGTGTGATTTTAGCTCTTGGAAAAAGGCATTGACATGAGATGTCTATGATAATAATAGTGATTTATCATAATAACCACCCATGTTCCTAAGTGGCCAGATGACTGTTTGTCTATAACTCTCTTGTGAGTATGGGCCCAATTTCTCAGTCACAGTCATGCTCAAAATAAGAGTCAGCTAGAGAGGAATAGGAATAATAATACATGTTCATACCTTCTCTTCTTAATTCATAATGAAAGTAGCAGAGATGGCCCATGGCTGCTGACTTTGGAAGCATTCGTGAGTTTATCAACTAAAAACAAACCATGAAAAAATTTATGTTTCTCATTTCCACTTAATATTTCACCTGCCCCTCTCCTTCCCTCTCCTTTCCATCCCTCTTTCTCCAGAGGAAGAGTTCTTATTAAATTTTACTTAATTCCCTTTAAAATTTTTAAGTAAAACTACTTCCCATTGTTATGTCTATATAGCTCAGAATTTTAAAAAACGCAACATGAAAGACAGTAAAAAGTCTCCCTCCTGCCCAGAGCCACTGTTACACCATCCATCCCCAGAGACAAGCAATCCCACTAGTTTCTAGGTCTCTTCCCAGCAGGCACAAGCACTGAACTCCCTGAGGTCTCCCCAGAGACAGGAGCTCTCTGGAAACCACTGATGATTTTCCCTTCACACAGTGGAGTGGTCTGTGCTCCTCCTAGCCGCTCCCTCCCGGCCCTAAGAGGACACACATGAGGTGATACCCAACCTCTTTAGGAACCCCCTCCAGGCTCCACTGCCTAAACTTTTCCTCTGCACCTACTTGCTTAGCCTTGGTGGCCAGTTTTTCATCCTCTGAGTATAGCCCCTGTAGACTAATGCTTGCTTTGAGATGGGGGGTTGGCTCTTTATTTTGGCTTTGATCTCTGGCTGCTGACTTTTATATCTCTCTTGGCTCCCAGCTCTGCAGTTCACAGGCAATTTTGACACTCCTCCATGCTCAGTTCTAACTCCTGAGACCCCCTCCCAGTCTAGGGTCCTATATATTCACTTCACTAGGAATAATAGCCTTTGGGCCTTAAACGCCAAGTCCAGGTGACCTTGAAAATACCATCCTGTGCCCAACCTTTTTTTTTTTTCATTTCAGAAAACTCAGGCTTTCTTCTCCCACCCATGCCTTTGTTCCATCTTGTTTCTTGTATTTTCTTTCTTGTCCACACCCATCTCTTATCAGAAATCTCATCCCATCTGGACTAATTAATTCAGGTTCCTCTCACATGTATAGAGTTAATAAAACAGAGGCTACAGTCTTCATGTAATGGCTTCTTTCCTCAGTGGAAAGAAACCTCTCTTTATTTTTAAGTATATTTTTATCAATTTCAGAGAGGAAGGGAGAGGGACAGAGAGATAGAAACATCAATGATGAGAGAGAATCATTGATTGGCTGCCTCCTGCACACCTCCCTACTGGGGATCGGCTCATAACCTGGGCATATACCCTGGATTGGAATAGAACCTGGGACCCTTCAGTCCACAGGCTGACGCTCTATCCACTGAGCCAAACCAGCTAGGGTGAAACCTCTATCTCTTTATCCAATAACTGGCTAGCACACCCTGTGACCTCCACCAGAAACAGAAGCTTCGTCAGTCACATCAACAATATGCATGTCAGGAGCACTCACCTGTACCTCAGATTCTCTTTCTGTCAGTATTTGGGAGCAAAGACACTGCAAAGATCGTGTCAAGTAGCTGATGAACTGTGAGCGCACACACAAAAGTCTGCTTCTGTGAAGAGTAAACTCGGGTTGTATCCTTTCAGTTAAACTTTTTTATGTCAAGCAAAAGAGTAGGTATGCGTACCCGGGTTTTCATAAGCTAGGACCACCAGCTCACAGAGTTGGGGACCTTTGCAGTATTAAACAAAAAGGTTGATGGTAGTAAAGCAGTGCTCTCTGAGCAAATAATGAATGTCAACTAAGTAACTAGAAAGTGAAACTGACCATGCCCTCCTTGTGAAGTGAATTAAGTTGATTACTATTAAAATACTCTTGTCATATAGTCAGACAGCATTGGCTGTCTCTCTGACAAAATTATAATTCACTTTTATAAGATAGCCATAAAATACCTCTTGTTTGTTAGGATGGAAGTATGGGTGCTTTGAATTTTTTAACAATTAACTACGTAATGTTAGAAAATTGGCTTCTTTTTTATTTGTGGGACTACGGAATCTTATGTTTATGAGTTAGATCTAAAGGCTTATTACAAAGCTAAAAATGTACCCATAATTTACTATCATATGCATAGCTGGAATGAATGACTTTATATTCTACAGTATACATTCCACAGTATAAATTTTGTCTGTGACTTGAGTTGCCAAGATAATCAAAAAATTATCTATATTAAATGTCTGATGAAATGCAAGCTGAAGTCTTCTTGTGAAGGGTTTGATCATAGTTCCTTTAAACTTTGAGTAGGAAGGGAGTAAGTAATAATAACCTTCAACAGAAAATACCTACTGAATACCCTCGATGTGTAAGTCACTCTAGAAAACACTAAGGGTAAAAAATATATAAAGCACTAAAAGGCGTGGGATCTAGTTGGAGATCTAATGTCCCCATTGCCCCTCACAGGTGACGATGCCGTCAGAGAGGAGACTGACCAAGAACACAAAAACTCTGCAGAGTGGCACTGAAGGCCCGAGTGAGGTGGGAAACCTAAATGTGGTATAATGGTATAGTATAGTTTTTTTTCTTCTTTTAAATATGTTTTTATTGATTTTTAGAGAGAGAAGAAGGGAGAAGGATAGAAAGAAACATTGATGAGAGAGAAACATCGATCGGCTGCCTTTCATATGTCCCTATTGGGGATTGAGCCTGCAACCAGGGCATGTCCCCTCTTGCTTCATGGGTTAATGCTCAACCACTGAGCCACACTAGTGGGCACCATAGTATTGTTTAATTTTATCTAGGATCACGTGAAGCCCAAGTGTCAGAGTATAGAAATCAAGTTCTATAAAAAACAAAAATAAATTTGCTATATAAATTGCCTGATATTATAAAGATATTTTAGTGCCATCTTTTAAAAATTTCTATAGCTGTAGGAACACAAGTTAAGCAGTAGGTGAAATTTGGGAAAGAATATAGGAACAAGGATTCTTTCTTTCCCATTTGACTGATAGGCTATTTACTAGTAAACCAGATTTCTCAACATAGCTTGTCTTCTCATCTGTAAAAGTGGAATAATCTTTGCTTGCTTTTTCAGAACACAATGGAGTAAACAATTGAGATGACTATTTGAAGACATTTTGTTACCTACCTAATAGTAAGACATTTCCTTTTTGTGTTGATTTTTTCTATGATTAGAAAGCTTGTTGAATTTATCTCTGTAGTCATCTTAACACTGGTTAAAAAAAATGCATATAAATTCCACTCCTAGCTATATTTCCAAGAGAATTGAAAACATATGTCTATGTGTACACACATAAAAAATGTATATTAAATGTATACTAATGAACATAAAAGCATTATTAATAATAGCCCAACAGTGGGAACAACTCTAATTTTTATCAACTGATAAATCAACAAAAATGTGGTATATCCATGCAATGATTGTTATTCAGTTATATCAAGGAAGGAAGTAACGATTTATAGTACAACATCCTTGAAAGCATTGATTAAAAAATACATGATAAATTAAAGAAAGCAGTTAAAAAGACCACATATTGTGCTATTTCATTCATATGAAATGTCCAAAATAGACAAATTCATAGAGACAGAAAGACAAGTAGTTGCCAAGGAGTGAGGAGGGAGAGAGAAAGAATAGGAGGGACTGCTAATCAGAATGGAGTTTCTTATTGGGGTGATGGAAGTGTTCTGCAATTAGCTGTGATGGCTGGACAAAACTGTTCAAATGAAAATCCGTTGAAATGTACACTCTGTGGATGAACTTTGTGATATGTGAATTCTTTCTTAGTAAAGATTTTTTAATGCATACAAACCACCTTTTCAAAAAAAACCACACACACACAAAAGAATACTTGCCATTTCAGTAACATGAAGGGTAATACTTTCAGCAATAAACCAGAAAGTGTTTTACTAAGCAATTTAGCTGTTACATTTGTATTTGAATTTCAAAACTCATCATCTCAGATGCAGAAACAAGCCTAAAGAACTCAGGTAGATTCACTCGGTCATTAGTCAACACAGGAAGGAACTATCCCTGTACTTCCACATTTTCTTAATCCAACCTTCTCAAGAAATTTGAGAATTATTTTTATTTCCAATCTCGACTGCTCAGTAGCCTTTATAGACCCACATTTCCCAGGTTTTCTTGTTATCAAGGGCTGATTTTGACAAGGTTAAAATTTGGATGTTTTGGTACAAAGGTCAAAGCAATTTAAACCATGTCAATCGAGTCAATACAAAATGTAGATTAAGGTGCTAATTTTGACAGAGCAGGTCCTTGTGAATGGAACAACTCCAATAATAATAGAGCACTTCAAGCATTCCAGGCATTTGCCTAAGTGTTTTCCTTAGACTAATTCATGTAGTGCTCTAAGATAGATATTGTTTTAAACCTGTTTAAACATGAGGACATCAAAGCAAAGAGAAGATAAATGGCTTGTCCAAGTAAGTGGCTAGGCTGGGCTTCAAGTTCAGGTGGGTTTGGAGCTTGAAATCTGAGCTCTCAATCACCATTCTATATACCTCTTACATAAGAAGCAGTTTCTGCCCTCAAATAAATCCCATTTAGCTGGGGACACATAATGTGTCTAGTAGGAGAGAGGAAAACATTTCAAAGAGCCAAATTAGGAGTTTAAATAACCAACGTTTTAAAGGCCTTTTTATTCCTTTCTAAGAACTTTCAAGTATATGATCTTATTTGATTTTTTAAACATATTTCTACAAGACACAAAAGGACTTCATGACTTATTCACTGTCACAAAACAGCTTACCTCTGCAGCACTAACTAACATGATCCACATCTTCATCTTAACTTTATGTGCCTCAGGAATGTGAGCACAACGTTAGCAAAAATGACTCAAGGAGTTCTGCGCTAGCTTGCATTTCAGTTCTCAGAATTCCAAGAATTCAACCTACATTCTGTCCTGCACAGAATGAAACTGGGGGTGGCTGGCAAGTGTGTTGGAAGTGAGGTATGGTGAGCTTTGGAAGAGTCAAGTAAATGGAATTGTGGGGAGCCGGCACGGCCATGGCATACTCAGGCCCAGGGCGCCTTATGTGCCATGCCAGCTCAGCCTGGTTCAATGCCCCTGAGTGGGGGTGGTGAAAGGCTTAGAAAAAACAGACAAGAGAATGAAAGCTGGGTCTCGGTGGGACGCTGCCCTCTCTGATGGAAAGAGACAGCGACCACAAGCCATGTCTTTATCTTATAGCAGATGCCAC
The DNA here is from genome assembly GCF_000147115.1 of Myotis lucifugus. Classification (NCBI taxonomy): domain Eukaryota; kingdom Metazoa; phylum Chordata; class Mammalia; order Chiroptera; family Vespertilionidae; genus Myotis; species Myotis lucifugus. Next base: position 568,625 of record NW_005871446.1, on the reverse strand, counting down.
GAGGCAAAATAGGGGCGTGATCAAGATGTTTACAACATTCTCGTGGGTTTCAACCCTACTCAACTACATGCACCTGAACTATATCACTCAGACATGTGGGGCCATGTGTTCGGACCACAGGCTCAAGCTCACAACTATAGCTGTTGGCTATAATTGTGCTGGGAGGGCTCTGCCATCCAAGCTGGGACTTGCACGTGGCAATGAGAGGACTGTGCCCTCTCAGTAGTCCAAGGCTTGAACCTGTCCAAACACTCTGGCGACACCCCACATGGAATGACTGAGAGAACCGAAGTAGGAGGACTGTGCCTGGTAGGTAGGCCTAAAAGTGGGGATTTCACAATGAGTGCAAGCCAAGCTCTCAGGGCAGTGGTCTGGCAGGAAGAAAAAGAGCAGAACGAAGTCCAGGGAGGATTGGTGAACATCAGGAGGGCGGTGACACTGTGGGCAGAAAATGCAGGCTTCGGGCTTTGCTCTTTGGTCCGAAATCAGCGTAGATGATGCTGTGAAGTTTTGTTTAGATGCGATTAACATTTAAAACACTAGTCCTTTAGTAAAAAATAATACCTTCCCTAATGTGGGTGGGCCTCAACCAGTCAGTTGAAGGCCTCGAGAGCAAAGATGAAGGTTCCCCAAAGAAGAAAAAAGTCTCCTAAAGGCTGCGACATAGAAACCCTGCCTAAGTTTCCGGCCTGCTGCCTGGAGGAAGTCAGACTCAAGACTTCAAAGTCAAGTCAATGAATCTCCAGGCTTACAGCTTGCCTACAGGTGTCAGACTTGCCAGCCCCGAAAACCACACGAGCCATTTCTTGAATTTATCTCCCTGTCCCTCTCTCTCTCTGCCTAGATAGTTTGATATAGGCAGATAGGTGTATATATATTGATAGATCTTACTATTTCTCTGGAGGACTAATAGAACTTACTAAAACTCATGATCTCACAGATATTATTTAATACTAGAGGCCTAGTGCACAGGATTTGTGCACTGGTGGGGGGCGTGGACTGCAGGGATCAGCCCACTGTGGAAGCTCCGCTCATCCCGGTCAGCTGAGCGGTACTCCCACTATGGGAGCGCACTGACCACCAGGGGGCAGCTCCTGCATTGAGTGTCTGCCCCCTGGTGGTCAGTGCACATCATAGGGACTGGTCAACTTGTCGTTCCGTCGTTCAGTCGCTGGGTTTTTATTATATAGGATTTCTGAGCTTCTATTTCCTAATTCAAAAAATCGGCATAAAAATAACATGCATAGGATTCACATAGGGTATGATAAGTACTTATGATAGTGCCTGGCACAGTAACACTCAATAAATAATAGTTGTAATTATTTTGATATAACTAAATCAGGCTTTGCTGATTTATTCAAGTGACCTTTTAACTCAGGTGGTATCGACCAGAAGGATATTATAAGTATTTTAAAACTCTGCCTATTTTTTCTTATGAAATACATGATCTTAGTTCACTTAATTCAATGGGAAATTCACATGGTCATCTTTTATGTGTCGGCCCTATGGTGCCAACTGGTACAAACGTGAATCAGATACGTGTGTCATCACAGACACAGACAGGCTAATAACTCTATTGGGTTTCACGTACAGTTCTATGGGACGAAAGATGGGAGCAGCTCATTCTGTGAGAGCTCAGATGGTGGCGGAGAAGGGAAATGCTAGGAAAAGCTATAGAATAGACGCACCATTCGAGCTGGGTCTTAAAGGAAGAGTTGCGGCTGGGCACACCATGTGGTCATGGTGGTGGCAGCAGAGGCAGGAGGCCTTGTTTGATAGAAAACATGATTTTCCACTTATTGTGAACAAAACCAGGCCTAAACACCCCCAATGAAGGGCCAGCGTCATTCCCGCCAGCTTGCTAATTGAAAGACCATCTTGTGCTCATATTGCAGATACGTGAGCAGGAAGGAACCAGGAAAGCAAGGGCTGTGATACCCAGGGCCTTCCTGAGAGGAGGGAGCCAAGAGTGTACCTTTGGTTTGGCTCAAGTTGTCAGGCTGAAGCACCTGGGAGGTTAGGGCTGGGGGATATTTAGACAGACAAAAGCCCACCTCCCCAGGACTTTGGCAACCACTGGAATTCCCTTTGGGGACTTGAGGGCAGTTCCCAAGTTGAAAAGACCCAGAGGAAGCTGGAGGTGTCATCACACTTTCCCAGAAGGCAGCTTGAAATGGTGCAATGAGTTTCAGAGCCTCCCTGGAACAGAATAAAAATAAAGAGGGCTGCAATTTAAATGCTAATATCTCATCACCTTTTATGTTTGGGAAAAGGGGGTGGTGGCAGATAATGTAGCAATAAACCTAGGCCCCGGCTGCCCTGACTCACACATGGGAGGCAGCCTCCCAGATGCCTCTCCCTGCCACTTGGCAACATCAAAGCAGAGGTGGCGGGCCTGGGGGCTCCGGTTAGAGGCCAGATTGCAGCTTGAAAAGAAACACCCTCTGTAAAGGGAGGCTGGTGCCTCTGCGGTGCCCAGGCGGGCAGGGCTGGTGAGGCAGCGGGAGGACATCTGGCGTTTCCTGGCCACATGCAAAGCAATGAAGCTGTTACTTAGGACAGAACCACTCCATCAGCGCAGCTAATTAAATTCTCAAGGACTCACTACAGCAACTCCAGAGGCTCCTGGACCGCTTCTCAGTCGTTGTTTGAGCAATTCCAATGCTCTGAGTGGCTAGAGAGCACTAAAGCCCACACCAGAGTTTGCGCAGGCTGCATCAGAACCCTGGAGGAGGACGGTCAAGGTTAGGGAGTGTGAGCAAGGGACCAGGACCACTGCTACTGTAAGCGCTGTGTGTGTGTGTGTGTGTGTGTGTGTGTGTGTGTGCGCGCGCAACAATGTGTGATTAGCATTACTAGTGCTGTCACCAGTATTCCTTAATTCTTTGTAAGGGTTACTTACTATATGCCAGGTGCAGTTCCAAATATTTTACAGGAATTTACCTCATTGAATCCTCACAGGACTGAAACGTAAACTACAGGATGTGGCAAAAATAGGTTTAAAGTTGTTCCTATGGAAAATAAGACAATAATTCTTGAATAACAATACAAGAATAAACTGGGTTTCCCTTACTCACAACTGTAAAACTACCTTTGCTCACCCTGTATATTATAGGTCCGATTATTCAGCACATTTTTCAGATGAAGAAACTAAGACATGAAGATGCCCAAGATCAAACAGCTAATCAGCAGTGGAGTCAGAATTTGAACCCAGGCCCTCTGGCCTCAGAGTCTAAGCTACTATCACTGCTAATCTCTGCTTCCTCCATCCCAGGCAGGAGACCTGGAGAGTGTGCATAAGGATAGAAATGTCTACCCTAATATCTCCTCTAAATATTTTCAAAAATGCATGTCCTCTCTAATTTGTGATGTTAATGCTGCCTTAGTAAGGGGCACACTCTGTCATTCCCTAAGGAAAACTAAACCTCAGGGAGCACTTACAGAGTGACTTAGCTAACATGTCAACAGCCAGTGGAGAACTGGATGTCTGAGGAGCTTCGCCTGGGCTAAATGGTCAGCATTGGCAAAGTAGCAGAGAACTGGCCGGCGTTACCAAAGTCAAGTTTATTGCTTAGTTCACAGGTGTTTTTTTGTTTGTTTTTTTCATTTTTTAAAAATTTATTTTATTAATATTTTGTTTGTACAAATCAATTCTTTTTTAATTTAAATTCTTTATTGTTTAAAGTATTACATGAGTCTCCTTTTGCCCCCACTGACCTCTCCCTGGCTGCTCCCACCCCCCAGCACATGCCAGCGCCCCCTTACTGTCTGAGTCCATTGTTATGCTCATATGTATGCATACAAGTCCTTTGGTTGATTTCTTATCCCCTCACCTCCCACCTTCCCTCATAGGTTGTACAGTCTGATCAATGCTTCTATGACTCTGGTTCTATTTTTGTTCATCAGTTTATGTTGTTCATTATACTCCACAAATGAATGACATCATGTGATATTTGTCTTTCTCTGACTGGCTTATTTCACTTAGCATAATGCTCTCCAGTTCCATCCATGCTGTTGCAAATGGTAAGAATTCCTTCTTTTTTACAGCAGCATAGTATTCCATTGTGTAGATGTACCTCAGTTTTCTAATCCATTCATCTGCTGATGGGCACTTAGGCTGTTAATTCAGTTTTGTCAGGAGTCACCAGGGCAGGCTTCTGAAATGTTCTGCCCTATTTTATTCCATTTTTTTTGCATGATCTATATTATGCTACAAGGCTTCAGATATGTACTCACAGCAAGGCTTTATAGGCATAACATGCTGTACCTTTTCTCAATACAGGTAGACAATACAGGCCTTTTTGACTATTATGAAGAAATGTCCAATGATACAGCCCAAATCAACTTTATGTTTATGTTGCTCTCCTCTGTTTCTGAGTTTATTTTACATGTATGCTCTGTATGAATCATGTTGGTGTTTAATCATCTATTGTTTTGACCTATAATGCTATTATTTTATGTTTGTATCCCCCACTTTTGCCTTATGTGAGACCTGGGTATTCAGTACATTTTTTAATCCTCTCTTCTCTGTTTAGGAAATTCTGCACCCAATGTTATCACTCTGTGCATATTTGTTAAGAAGATATTACAAAATTTCTTATTTAGTCTATTGAGTATTCTACTTTAAGAGATTTCCTAGTGTTTAACGGTTATGTGTTCTCAGAATCATATTTTCTGGGAAAAGCTTATAGGACAAGGGGATAATTTGTCCCCCCACCCCAAGTTTAAAAGAAATCACCAGTAAATCTATACATTTTAGGTATTTGGGGACAGGGGAATAGATGTGACAGAATACTTTCATTTTTCCTAAGTTATAAATCTACTGAGATTTTTCTACTTGAGTCAATGTGATACTTTATATTATATGTGTTTGTTAGACTTTGAGATTTATGAAACTAAATTTGAAATGGGAAAAGACATACTCCTATTTCAATTGACTTTTTATATATTATTGTTAATTTTCTTGTTTTAAATTTTATAAATTTGGTTTTACCCTCTATGGACTTAACAATTTTTAAAAATTGAACTTTGCTTCACCCACACTCATGATAACTTTCAGGAATATAACAAACTTTGTCACTAGCTGAATGCCCTCAATGCACAGGTAGGCATCTACTGAGTATCTCTAAATGGCTAGTAGTGCATTTCCGTAAACTCTCAAGTGTCACGCCTCTCACATCTGGTGGAAACCTCACTGCTCACAGGCATGGAGTAGCCGCTGCTAGCAGGGTGCAGAGCAATCAGGGGCCTGGAGGATCCTGGAAGTACTTTGTCTTGCATCCTTGTTTAGGAAACTCTCTGCCACTTCCCATAGCCTGTGTGTTACAGAAACCTTACACTTTTAAGCATATCTTTTGTCATACTTCTGTCAGTCAAATCATAGCTCTACAGAACTGCTTGCTCAGTGTCTCAGGCACTCATTCTTGCTCTCTTTCTCTCTTTCACACACACACACACACACACACACACACACACACACACACACATACACACACACAGTTGTATTACTCAGTTCAGGCTGCTTTATCAAGATACCACAGACTGGGTAGCCTGAACAATAGAAATTAGTTTTCTAACAGTTCTGGAGGTTAGAAGCTCAAGATCGAGGTGCCAGCAATGCTGATTGCTGGTGGGACGTTTCTTTCAGCTCGCAGGTGGCACCTTCCCCTGGTGTCCTCTGTTTGTATGGGGATATCTGATATCTCTTCCTCTTCTTAAGAGGACACTATTCCTATCAGATTACAACCCTACCTGTATGGCCTAATTAAACTTAATTGCATCCTTTGAAAGCTCCTCTCTAATGCATTCAGGTAGGGCTTCAAAGTATAAATTTGGAAGGGAACACATTCATAACACACATGCATGTACACACACAAATGGCTTGTGTGCGTTATGGTGTGAAATCACAGTTGGCTATAAACCAGAGCTGAGTGGTCAGTAAAGCCCCAGCACTCAAGAAATACATTTCAATACAATTTCTGTATGTAAATTATCAAAGCTACCTTTTTGGAACTAGAAAGAGATGTGCCCTGAAATGCCTAGATAACATAATTTTCATGAACCATCTTCTTACAGTTAAAGGGGATTTCTGCATGCAATTGGCTCATGATTACATGCAAGGGCTTTTAAGACAAGTTGTCACTACCAGAGATAGCTGCTTGGAGTCTTAACTTGTATCATCCATTCCATAGGAATTACTTTCATAATTATAATGCCCACATAGAGCTGATGCAAAATAAACTGCATTGACTTTCCTTTAGGGGCTTGGAGGTCAAAAACAATGCAATGGTATCATGCTATTGACTAAAAGGAGAGGGTTGGAGGGTTAATGTCTTTCAAGAATTTAACTTAGTAACTTTCCAGTGTGGAACCATGAGAATATGTGCCCAGAGAATCAACATCTGAGAACAGCATGAGATAAAGACCTTAGGAAAGGAGGAAATGTATTATCAGTTTAAGGTTACAAGCTTTTGGGATGAAAATGCCCTTTTGACATAACATCTCCCCAGATGAAATTTTTTTTTACAGACAGAAAAATGAATGGTATTTTATTAAATACAGCATGTCTGACTCAGAGATGTATGCAAATTGCATTGGAAATGAGATGAATATGTATTTCCAAAGTATACTGATTGTAACAAACACAAAGTGGTTGTTTATGGCTTTCAACCAGTTAAAAGGAAAGAAAAAAAGCTGTATATGGAATATTAGCAAGTAACTTAAAAGTATTGTGGAATGAACCATTTTCATATTTGGTTTATCAGTGAAAGTCCTGAAATTGATGGTATTTGGCTCACTAAATGAGGTAAGCAAACATATTTTAACATAATGCTAGAAGTATGTTTTTCCTCTGACTTGGTTAAGGTTTTTTGAGTTACCTCATAGTTTAATTATTTATAAAATATAAACAAGACCATCTCTACAGGTAAATCATTTTATAAACTATATACTGGTATGCATAAACAAAATTCCACAACCCTACTGCCATGATTCATACATCTATCCATTCATTCACCCCTGAACCAACTTGGAGTATGTGGATACCCAGATACATAATTTTCACCCATCAGACCTTTATAGTTGGGACATAGATGCAATGGATGGTTGGCAAGAGAGAAAATGAAAAGATAAGCAAAGGCAAGATCTGTAAGATATTCTAACCTGTTTAGACTTTGTCCTGGGGACACTAGAATGCTATTCAGATACTAAGGAAGAGGGTGATACAATCAAAATTACATTAATAAAAAAGCACCCTGGCTGCTCTGTGGAGGATTGGAAGGGAGCAAGAGTGGAAAGCTGACTAGACAGGTGACACATGTCTCTTATCATGTGAGACTAACTGAGACAAGTGTGGCTGTAGATATAAAGAGAATTTGACAGAACTGGGAAATAGTATCTAGAGAACCTGGTAGTTGATTAAATGTGTGGGATGACTCAGAGGAGTCAAAAGTAACGTGAATAAGCTTAAAGAAGCTCTTGGTCACTTCTGTTTGCCTGATTAAGGTGCGATTTTCTCCAAAGGGGGAGTGAAGGGGGAGAGGTTGGAGGTTTAAAATAAAGAATCAGGAGGTTCTAACTACAGAAAACTAGAAAAGATTGCTGGCTAGCCCTGAAGGTCCAACTGAGGGTTAAAACAACCAAAATAAAACAGTTTGGAGAGGTAAAAAAGATAAGCAAGGCAACAATATGCAATGTGAATGCAAAGCAAAAGGAAGTAAGGGAGAGTATTAATATCAGATGAGGTAGAAATTACATAAAAATTCAAACATGACCAAGTCAATGGTGACTTTTATTTGAAAATTTTAAATTTTCAAATAAAGTCACCATTCATAATCTAAAAACATAAAACTAAAGCACTTTGATCTATTTTCCCAACATGCTCATGCTAGGCATGGCTTTCATGTGACTTTGCCAGCCAGCAAAATCACTAGCATCCATTAGTCTTAAATATATCATTCCTGTTCATTTTTACATGTCGGCTCTAAGGGAGAGGTTGTGTTTACATGAATCATATATTTTAGAGTATTTACACGATCAGAACATACAGATTTTTTTAAAATATAAATTGCCAAACCATATGTGAGAACTCTGAAACACCATAGAAGAAATTTTAATGAAACATAGGAGTTCATAGAAATTAGCAAGAGTCTAATACCAGAATGATGATACTCATCTACATGATGCATATCAACAGAGAACATGGAAGAGAATAATTTGAAAACAAATAATAGATAATAGTACTTTACCACTTGCTAGGGCAAGACTGTAAGATTTTATATGTTTAACCTACTGAATCTGTACAAAGTTTATATAAGGAGCTACTATGGTTATCAACACTGAACACAGGAGGCATATGAAGCTCAGATGGGTTATGTAAGTCACCAGGGAACAGCACAGACAGAGCTGAGCTGACATGTGCCCTAAGCCTCTGTAAGGACTCATTCACTCACAGTGAGCTGTCCTAGGCCCAATCAAACATCAATGCAGATATTTGCACTGGATCAAGTGAGGGTATTATTGGCCTCAGAAAATGAGTGGGGATCTGTTCCATTCTCTTCTGTTTTCTGTTTTTAACTCTTCTTTACAGGTTTTAGAAGATTCTTCAGTGAAATCAATGTGGGCATGAAGATTTTCCTTAGGAGTTTTTAAATGACAAATTCAGTTTCATTAACAGCTATGAGATGACCCTAGTTATTGAGTTCATCTTGATTTTCAGGAGTTTGCAGATTTTGAAGAATTGTTGTATTTATTTTTAAGTTGTTGCATTTATGAAGATAAATGTTTCTAGTATTCCCTCACTATCCTTTTAATGGCTACAAGACTTGTACTGATATCCTCTGGTTCACTTCTGATTGGTGATTTGTGTCTTTTCTCTTTATCTTTGTGACCTTACACCTCGTATCAAATTTATCAGGTTTGTTTGTTTTTTGGAGAAACAATTTTTAGTTTCAGTTATTTTCTCTATTACCTTATTGTTTTTAATTTTATTGATTTCTACTCTTATTTTTATTATTTCTCTCCTACTACTTACTTTAGGTTTATTTTGTCCTTTTTCTAGTATCTTAAGCTAGAAATGTAGATGACTGATTTGAGGCTTTTTCTCTTTTCTAATGTAAATGGTGAGTGCTATAAGTTGCCCTCTCAGCACAGATTATGCTGCAACCCACAAAATTTGATGTTATATATATATTTTTTTATTTCTATGTATTTTTTTAATTCATTGAAGACTTCCTCTTTGATTCATGGATTGTTTCAAGTGTGTTGTTTAATTTCCAAGTGTTTTGTAGATATTCTTGTTGTCTTTCTGTTATTGAGTTCTAGTTTTATTCCATTCTGGTCCGAGAACATATTCTGTATGGTAAATGTTCCACCTGCCATAACTTAGAATGACAATAATGCATTTAATGGATGTGGAGCTCCAGAGAAAAAAATGCCGGAAAACAGAACAATAGTCAGATAGTTTGGTTAATATTGGCTGTATTTGATAAGGACATTTGAAGAAGAGATAAGCGTAGAAAAGAATTGACTGTCTTACAACCAGAAATGGAAAGAGACAGGAAAGTTCAGAAACTTTCTCATTTCTAATGGGTAAAGGATAAAACTGAGTAGGCATGTGGGCAACAAAGGCTGATTACTATTCAGCCTTGAGGCAAGAATCAAATTAACCATGGGGCCAGCTATCTGTCCTAAAATCTCTAAATAGATTAAGCTGTCAAAGAAGAAGGAAGCAATTAAGGTTTTGGCTCAGTAAATCCTTTCAACTGGATAAAATGACTTGCAGAGCCATAGTAGAAAACACAAATAAACCACAATTCCTTTTCCCACAAACCCAGAGACAATTAAATTTCTTTGGGACGCAGCACCAAAGGCAGCTGCAACCTATTGGAGGCAATTAGCCTTGCATCTAAATCAGTGGTTCTCAACCTTGGCTGCACATTAGAATCAGCTGGGAATCCTTTAAAATCCTGATTTCTGGGCCCCACCCTCCTGAAATTCTGTTTCTTTGTTACTAATGTTGTGGCCCCACCCCATAACAAAGAAACAGAATTTCCGGAGGATGAGGCCCAGAAATCAGGATTTTAAAAAGATTCCCAGGTGATTCTAATGTGCAGCCAAGGTTGAGAATCACTGATCTAAATGGAAACTGCGTTCTGGGTAGTTTGTTTATGGTACTTCAACAGGTGATTTGGGAACTTTAATTTTTTTTTTCTGCTTCTTACATTTTATAATGGATGGTGCCAAAACCTTCAGTCTCATCATTTCTTCCCACATTCAGTGTTGTAGAAAGGACTGCAGGGAAACAAAAATGAACATGAAATAAAGGACAGTGAGTGGAAAAGAGTGAAGAGCTACAATAAAAATGCAAAAGAGTTGCTGTTTTAGAAATAGGGGAGGAGTTAGCCTGGAAGAACTGCCTGGACGTGCTGCAGATAAGCTGCCAGGCGGCGCGGTAGAACAATCAGCCGGGCGCTCAGAGGATTCAGAAAAGGACCCTTTATTGCAGGTGCACAGGGCGGTGGCTCAGGGAGGTCAGTCTCCAAAGCCTGAGCATTGAATGTGGGGGGAGCTTCCCCTTTGATCCCCTTAGTTTCTTTGTCTCCCAAATATGGACCAGGATTCCGGACTTTCCGTGGGCTTTGCAGCCCCGGTGGGTCGGAATGGGGGAAGTGAGATTATGACCAATGGCCCCCGCTGGCGCCAGCAGTTCTCTCTTGTGGAGGCTGTGCATGGTTGATGACCCTTGTGAATGGAAGGATTCTGGGAAATAGGTTCTGCAAGGCTGGACAAATGATAAGAATGGGCTTCATTATGTACTATCAAGAATGTGTTGCTGAGCGCAGATTCAGATTGCTATCCCATCCCCACCCCCAGTTGTTTTACATTCCCCTTCAGAAGTAGCCTTCATCTCCCCAGGGGAGGAGAGAAACCATTAGGAAATGGTGGGGCCTTTGTATAAAGAGACTTCAAACTTTGCCAGAGATGTGTTGGCTGGGGATGGGAGAAGACAAGGACAGTTCAGAGTGACAAATGGGAGAGGAAGGGATGGGAAAGGAAGCAAAAGCAGAGCCAGAGGAAGGCACTGAGCACCATGCTGCCATTGTTTTTGGATTTCCTTTCCTTCATTCAACAGCCCATCACCTGTGCACAGCCCAATGCCCAAGAATCCTGGGCATTTTAAGTCCTTGAGCAGAGTACCTACTTCCTAGCTCAGGAATATTTAGAACTAAAATGAAAAATAGAGAGTGAGTGTTCTCCAAGCAGAACAAAATCATTCATGAACAAGAGTATGAATCATCATGTAATGAAGGTTATAATTATCTTCCTGTATGAAAAGCACTCATGATCCAACTGATGCTATTAATTAATATTACCAAATTGTGTAATTAGTAGTAATTTTTATACTGTAAAAACTTAGAATCATAGAAAATTTGTATTCTTTCATATTAGATATATTAATTATATAATCTCTAATAATTCTATCTTTACCTACTAAACCTCATCATTCCCAAATAATATCAAATACCCTTAAAAGGAGCAATGGCAGATAAACTTAATTTTCAGCTTAAAAACAAGATAAGTATTTATAATAAAGGATGAATAAATACCCTTATGTTAAATTGATCTAATGCTTGTCATCCAATGTTAAGCCTGTCAATGTTCAACTAAAAGGGCAAACATATGATTACTTATATAGATGATAGATAGATAGATAGATAGATAGATAGATAGACTTTTAATATACTCTGCATTTCATTTCATCTCAAAGTCAGAAAAATCATCATTCTTGCTTGCAGATCAAATAATTTTGGTCTATCATGAAAATTGAAACTGTTATTTTATAAACAGAAAAATGCATCAAAAATTTAAAGCGGTAATATATATTTAGAGTAATATTTGTTAATGTATCATAAGTGTTATTCAATAAAATATGAAATATCTAATATTACATATTTATTAGCATAAATCACACTAACTGATGCTTTCTCATTCTTAATTATCATACAAGCAATATAATCCAATTGATGGGACATAATTCAAATATGAAAAAATGTCATTCACCTAATCAATACTGTAGATGGCTTTTTCTTCAAACCTTAGTAGATATGACAATGACATGATTCACATATCCAAGAGGGTAATTAAACTGCCACATTTTAAAATCAAATTTAGGAAAAAAACAATTTAAAACCTCAATTTCCAGAAAAGACTGATTGGCTTAACACACTGAATGTGCTGAAATATTCAGAAAGGCAAGTTCTACAGGAAAGGAAGGTGTATTTGTTTCCCATGGTTGCTATGACACGTTACCACAAACTCACTGGCTTAAAACAACACAAAATTATTATCTTACATTTTTGGCATTCAGAAATCTGAAATGGTTCTTATAAGGCTGCAATCAAATTGTGTTTGTTTTTAATCTCTGTCTGCACAGGGCCTACCCCAGGTCCTAGACCATAAAAGGAGATGACTAAATGAATATAAACCTGGAGGATACTAGGAATCACTTGAAAACCAAAAATTACAGAGTTCTTTCTGATGCCATTTTTCTTGGCTAAAATGAAGGCTGTTAGAAGATAACATAAATGAGAGAATGAGCCCTGACTGGTTTGGCTCAGTGGATAGAGAGTCGGCCTGCAGACTGAAGGGTCCTAGGTTCGATTCTGGTCAAGAGCATGCACCTTGGTTGCGGGCACATCCCCAGTAGGGGGTGCGCAGGAGACAGCTGATCGATGTTTCTAACTCTCTATCCCTCTCCCTTCCTCTCTGTAAAAAGTCAATAAAATATATTAAAAAACAAACAAAACAAAAAAAAACGAGAGAATGAGCAGTTTAAAATCAGAACTGTGAGCCTGTGCTGAACGATTTCATGCCCTGGTCTCAGTAGCACTCCTGAGTCAGTCACAAGTAGCTTCATTAGATCATAAGGCCAATCCCAAGTACCATGGAATATTTCTTCCACACTAGTCAAGGTGGATGGGTGTTTCCAGGTGTGAGCCCAGCCTCTTCACTTCAGGCACATCTTGCTCCTTCCTAGAATATCAATATTTCCAAGGGCACAGAGCACCCTCAGTGAATGGTGCATTTTTCTCTTACATGTGGAAATATTTAAGCATTTATAGGCAGCTGGTGCTTCTGGCTAGGAATTTCACACCTCATTCTGAAGCATGGCTTTCTTGCCATGAAGATATTAAAATACAAGGGAGGTATGTGGAAGAATTAGTGGACCAAACTGCTGATGCCGGGGGCTGACCAGCAGCCCCTGAACTATGGATGAGGAGATTACTCTGAGGAAGAGAAGGCTAAGGGATGGGCTGACTGAAGGTGCCAGGCAGCCTTGATTGCTTGCCTCATTAGGCTTTTATTACAGTTTTTCTCTTTAGATACAATCAGTAGGGTGAGTAATCCTGGGAGGACACATGTGTTTACATTGTCCTCTAGGTGAGGGCATCCAGGGATTAGGCATAAGGATTCCAGTAAACACCTGGGACACAGGCTTGTTTGGAAAGGTCAAGGAATAATTAGGGGTGCTACCTTCGGCACTCCCCTAAGTCTCCCCTAAGTCAGAATTCCAATAAACAGGGCAGGCGGCCTTCCACACACTTCCCTTTTATCAGAATGTCCTCCTGACAGACTTTACAACCAAGTCGCATGCTTCCCCACATGCTGATGGCTTGTGTCTGTCTCCCTGAGATTATTCCTTGATGTTCAAAAACAAGTGATCTGCCTTCCCAGAGCACACAGGACAATGGTGTGACTACAGCCAGTGCCAACAAAGGTTTGGTGAATGAGTACACACAAAAGTAGGTATTATTTATTTACATGTTGATTTATTTATATTTCTCTTGCTATGACTGACTCTTATGGCACAGATTAAAACAGTAAAATTGCTGAGTCACCAAGTGGACCTTTTCTTCTTTATAATCCACATATATAAACTTCAGGGGCTTTGAGGAATGGACAAGCCAGTACCTGATGTCCTCAGCCTGAAAAATTTATACCTAGAAAATCGTGGGATTAGATCTGCTGCCCAGGTCCTGAATACCAGAATTATGTTAGAGTCATTATCCCCATAAGCAGCCAACTGTTTTCTTCTCTGAGGACATGCCTAGAATCTGCATACTTTACAGTCACTCCCAAGTCTGAGTGTAGGCTTGGAAATCTAAAACAAACAAACAACGAAAATAAAAACCCAGGGCATGGCCTTTAGCCAGGTAAAACCTAACCAGCAAGCAATAGCAAGGAGAGTGAATGATCATGAAAGGCATTTATATTTATCTTATTTGACCTGCAAGGGACAGAATTTATTGTAGGAAACCCACGGACATCTGACAACAGTTTATCTAGAGGACCAGGTGGGTATTAAAGCCTTTGGGATCTATATTTCCAGAGTGACACCTGGTTGATTAACTCCATGGCCACTACTACTTATTATCCGTGAACTTACACATTTCCTAGAGCAGAGGTAAGGTTCCATAGGAAGTGGGGAGTGGAGGTGGTCTCATTGAATCAGCACCTATTTGGTGGAATAAATGAACGTGTTCAGAATGTCCACCAGTTTCTCCACTAACAAGACAAACAGCACCAATTCTATCAGCAAGTCTGCTTTGGACTACACCAAAATGAAAACAGGGTAACTACAACTCTCCTAGGTCATTGTTTGACAGATCACACTCCCTCCCACTTGTGTCTCAAGACCTTGGTGCTAACTGCAGAGAATTACAAACATATATTTAGGACTCAGTTACTTTTTGGCTTTACAAAAAAGTTCTAATAATAAAGATTAAACGGTGCTAAAGTGATCTGAATTTTTTGGGGGGAAATAGCTATATAAATGTATTGCAACTATTAAATTACAGCAGACAATCACTACTTTGAGTACAAGCAATATACCACTATGATTAATGTGTTTATTCTTTAACCTACAAATCAGAATAGATGTGCTAATTCCACAAGAATAATTCCTACAATAATAGGAACTGGTAGATGGTTTTACCCCTTCAGTGACTAAAATAATAAAATTGTATTACCATCACTAAAATGAAGCATTTTTATTTACCCAATGTAAGGATGTTTCTCATTTCTACCTGAATTACTGGTTTTCAATGAGAAAATTCCCATCTAACACTTGACCGTGCTAAAGTTCTTGAAAATAAAAGCAGGCAATGCCTTTGTTATAAAGTGTATTTATGAGCTTCTTCAAATGCAAAGATGTTTATACAAGGCTTTCCACTTAGCATAACTTTAAATTGCAACCTGGTTTTGGAATAATGGCCAATATCTCTCCTCAACTACAATCTCACTTTCCTTCAAGGAAATTCTCAAGAATCTGTGGTAATCTAGTTTTGCTGTTTCTCCTCTCATGGGTTGTCCCAAAATCTTAGTGCATTCATATATGTTTGAAATTTTCCATGAATGATTTAAATATATAAAAAATTAGGTAAAGATATATTATTTATAAACACTTGAGAATGTAAAAGTGGTCTTACAGTTCCTGTGAGAGAAAACCCTTACTGTTTCTATCATAAAATTGTGTATATGCAGCTTATAAAAATCTTGTTCTTTTTAGGCAAATATTTACCAACTCAAGCATATTGTTTAAATAGGAACTATTTCAGATTTTAGTTTGTGAAAACAAGTTCTTTCCACCAAAGATTATGTGTGGTCTCACAATATATGATTATGAAAGATGCTTTCATCTCGATATTTTATTTTCATAACCTTTAATTAAACTGTGTGTCATAAAGTCTGAACCCTTTCTGTTTTTACACTAGAGTTATCTTTTCTTTATAAATCTTCTTAACTGATTTCATTTTTATACCTACAATAAAAAGCAATGCAAATTGAAAAATGCAATGTCCATCTTGGTGAGCTGGGGATAGCTAGTAATTTGCTTGGTAAGTGAAGCAAAACATTTAATGACTTACCAGATTTTATATTGTGACATAAATCTTATTAGATTTGAATAATAATGGTGGGCAAATCACTTCCTAAGACTTTTTTTTATCATAGTAAAGGAGCCATGATAATCCTTCATTGATTCAAAAATGGTATCTATTTGTCACTTTTGACAGAAAGCTAAGTC
The DNA here is from genome assembly GCF_000147115.1 of Myotis lucifugus. Taxonomy (NCBI): domain Eukaryota; kingdom Metazoa; phylum Chordata; class Mammalia; order Chiroptera; family Vespertilionidae; genus Myotis; species Myotis lucifugus. Next base: position 552,541 of record NW_005871446.1, on the reverse strand, counting down.
AAGTTAGGGTGTATGTAATGAGCTTCCCCTAACTATCTTGAATGTCTGTATTAGGGAGGGGGAAAGTGGAGGAAAAACATGTCAGTGAATAGTTAAGGAGGGTGACAAGAAGTCCGAAGGATTGTTTAAAAAAATACAATGGAGGGCAATGTATTGTGTTGAGTACAAGCCAAATGTATTTATGTATAAGCATACATTAATGTAAAGTTCCACAGGCTTTAGATGAAGAAAACTATAAAATGTACTCTGAGGTATGAATTAGATATACCTATACAGAGAAAATAGACCTTGTTTGTGGACAAGAATATTAAATATTGTAAAGATGCTATTCATCTCAAAATAGTTTAATCTGAAACATAGTATATTTATTTATACAATCACAAAACGGAGGAGGGAACATCATGCCAAATATTTATGAAATAGTATGATTTAATAAGTATAGAATTGGTTATCTCTATAAAAGAAAAAATGTCTAGGTCTTCATTAAAGAGTTCTTTGTGGAAGAAATAAACCATAAGAATAGTGGAAAACTATAGCTGCAAAGAAACTAATTTCTAAATTTAAGAGTAATGGAAAATTATGAAAAAATGGTTAATATGAATATTATAATCTTCAGAATATTAAAAACACCCCAAGAAGACTAAGGAGAAAGTGAGAAAATATCTATAGGGTACAAAGGGTCCTTACCTTAATATAGAAAACTAGTAGCCCGGTGCATGAATTAATAAATCACAAGGACAAACTTGGAATTAATTGCCCTAACCAGTTTGGCTCAGTGGATAGAGCATCGGCATGCAGACTCAAGGGTCCCAGGTTCGATTCTGGTCAAAGGCACGTACCTTGGTTGCGGGCACATTCCCAGTGGGGAGTGTGCAGGAGGCAGCTGATCGATGTTTCTCTCTCATGGATGTTTCTAACTCTCTATCCCTCTTCCTTCCTCTCTGTAAAAAAAAAAATCAATAAAATATATTTTTTTAAAAAAAGGTTAATTAGCAGAGATATTTTAATATTGCTATTTGCCCTTTCTCTATAAAAGAAGTGTGAGAGATGAAAGGAAATTAGTAAAATGTATATGAAAATCATATATAAATTCATTAATAAATAAACAGTAACAAAAGGATATAACAACAACAGAGGCATGATATAAAAACAACAAAAACATCATATGAAAACAACAAAAACAGGATATAAAAACAATAGTGATGCAAAAAATGACTGATAAAGTGATTAAACTTATTCTAATATCTCTCTGTACACCACATTAAGAGTGAAAACACTTTCAGAGTGCTTGACTAATTTCTCTTGTGATGAAGTACTTAGAACTTTAACTGTAACATCACATGCTCTTCAAACTCGAGAGAAAGCAACATATAACTGACCATGTGCAAAAACAGGTTCAGGTAGGAATATGCCTACTTTGTCTAGAGTTTGTCCTTGTGATTTATTAATAGTCATCACAAATGCTGGCATCACGGGAAACCGTCGTCAAATCAATTTAAATGGGAGGCCAGTGTCAGATGGGGACAAATCAATTCTTGGAATCAGAACAGCCTCTCCCTCTGCAGATCCTGTTAATACTTCAGCTTCAATAATGTTAGGTCATAATCTTTTGACAATAAGTCTGGTACCATTACAAAGACCCCATTTACTATTGAGATTTCTCAATAGCATGATGATTGCACCCACTTTCAATTTTAATTTATGACACGGCATTCCCAAAGGAGTAATACTATTAAGAAATTCGATGGGAAAATTTTCCTTTTCAGCATCATCTGTGTAATCAATGGAATCATCACTCAAATATATGTGAAAATCTCCATCGAGTATATCCAAATTTTCTTCATTTAATTTTTGAACATGCTCATTTTTTGGACAAAGAATTGCACGTTTAGATATATGTTTAATATTATCTATAGCAGTGGTTCTCAACCTTGGCTGCACATTAGAATCACCTGGGAATTTTTTTTAAAATCCTGATTCCTGGGCCTCATCCTCCAGAAATTGTTTCTTTGTTATGGGGTGGGGCCACAACATCAGTAACAAAGAAACAAAATTAAAACTTTATTGTGGGGAGCTGCTACAGGGTTTTGGACAGGTTCGAGCCTTGGACTGATGAGAGGGCACAGTCCTCTCATTGCCACGTGCAAGTCCCAGCTTGGAGGGCAGGGTCCTCCCAGCACAATTATAGCCAACAGCTATAGTTGAAGCTTGAACCTATGGTCTGAACACGTGGCCCCACGTGCCTGAGTGATGTAGGCTTGATAGAGTTCAGGTACATGTAGTTGAGCAGGATTGAAACCCAGGAGAATGTTGTAAACATCTTGGTCACGCCCTTACTTTGCCTCGTAGCATCTGCTATAAAATAAAGGCATGGCTGTGGGCATGGTCGCTGTCTCTCAGAGAAGCAGCGTCCCACCGAGACCCAGCTTTCATTCTCTTGTCTGTCTTTTCTAAGCCTTTCAGCCGCCCCCACTCATGTTCACCCCTGGCCCTGCTGGTGGGGCACACTCCCAGGGAACCATGCTCCCAGGGCGGGTTCCTGCCTCAAACTCTGCCCTTACCAGAAACAGCTCCAGGAAACAGCTCAGGGGAGGGTGCAGCCGTTGCCAAGACAACCCCTGCAGGACTGACTTCCTTCTGCTTGGTCGCAGTGGTTCTTCTGGACGTGATGAACACCACCCATGGTTTTTATATAAGTAGATGCTTACACAAATTAAGAATATGGCTAAAATTTCAATAGATAAATTGGCAAAGTAGTTGAAAATTTATCTACAATATTTGAAATAGGAATGGCTAAGAATATGTTGAACTTGTAATAATTTTAAAAAACTAATTGAAATAGCATTAGTGAGCCATATTTTAAGGAAACTGACTTTCTATTGAAATAGTTAAAGGAAACAGGTTTTAAATCTATAGTTTTTACAAGGGCTCCAGATGTGGAGTGATTGGAAGTCAGAGCACATCCACATATTTTACCTCATGTAGACATCGCTGTACTTGCCTCAGGGCTCTGCATACTCTGCCTCACTCACTTATGTGGTAGATATTATTGAGCGTTTATTGTACCTACCAGAAAAGGAGCAAACAAAACGCAGGTGGATCCCTTCACAGAAACATAATGGACAGGAGTGAACCAGGATAAATGGAGGGGTTATGGGAAGCTCAGTGAGAAAACGATTTTTAAAGGAAGACTAGAAGGAGATGAGGAGTCAATCCATGTAGAGATAATTCCAGGAAGAGCATGCCCAATAGAGAACAAAGAAAGTATCAATCAATGCCCTGAGGCCATCACTATCTTTTATGAAATTTCCCAAGTGCTCTAATCCTTCAACCAGGATTAAGACCGCTAGGGTACCATTTTCAAGAGACTGGCCTTAGTCTGACACAGCTGAAAACACTGAAAGAAATGCAAAGAAGTAGATTGTCTGAATATTTCCACAACCCAAGCATAATCAAGACTGATTTTATGGTTCAAAGGGACAAGTGTTACACCCTTTGCCATTTCTTCCATGTCCCATAAAGACATTTTTTAAATGGAGGAACATGAAATCAGTTTTTATTTAACCTAAGGTTTAGAAAACCTCAGCCAGAGCATTCACCAAGTCAACATCATAATAACATGGTCTTGGTCCTAAAAATATATTACCCTATAAATAAATGCTATCACATACAAACCTGATGCATATAGTGCTTGTGTTCAGTATGGGTATCAGTGATGGGCATATCACTGTGGGTATCCTTTCACATACCAGTAAGTAGACAAGGAGGCCATGTGTGGACAGAAAGAAATGTGGGTCAATGACAGTCACGTCCCTGCTACAATTCAATGGCCTCTTCATGAAATGGTCTTGATAGAATATCAGTTTTAGAAAACACTTCCAAAACTTAAGCAAACAGCAAAACTAGACATTTCCCTTTGAATTGTGTCTACTTTGCATTTGAACCACAAGTCAGGAGTGTGACATGATAGATTCGAACTGAGCCCTGAGGCCTTTCCTCTAACCCTAGTCCCTGTCCTGCTCAAAATAACGGGGACACTGGGGTAGCCCTTTGCTGACTGCCTATTTCACTGCCTAATTAGGAAGGTCACACATGAAAATACTCCCATCTCTGCCCTCTTTTAACTACATGATTATTATATTAATTCCATTTAGTTTATTTAAATCCATGGCACATGTTGAAGATCTTATAGCATTTTATATCTATCTTGCAGTTCAGCCACAAAATTAATTACTAAAAGGTCAGCCTGGTGCTAGGTTTCATTAATTTAATTATGAATTGCTTTTCTATTCACTATTGAGTGACTAAAATAATGCAATGTAGAATAATGTTATATAATAGCAAAATCATTATTAAAGCCATAATTCAATAAAGCGTGCTTGTTCTACTATTCTCCTTCTCGCCAGCTTCATTTTACTGCAGAGTGAAAGAATGAAGATAATATCTGACATTATTTTCATGACCTTCCAAACATCAGCAGGTACACAAAACACAAAAATTAGAGAAAACTTTTTATTATCTTAAAAATCCAGTCAAACTAACATCTAAATCTCAAATCAAAAGTTTTGCCATTTTTCTGAATGATCTAACTAAAATATCTAACCCAAAGATTCTACATAAGTCCATTTCCTCATTGCAGCTGTCCTCCTTGGAAATATAAGTATAAACTTGCGCAAAGAATAAACAGTTACAGCATTTTATTACTCAACCAAGTTGTTCCTATTTTTTGTGACTTCTTTGTGGTGTAAGCCCAGTAGATTAGGTCTTTTTGTCAGCTACCAAAATCCTTAGAAATGCAAATATTAGATTATGATGTAGATTTCTCTCTCTCTCTCTCTCTCTCTCTCTCTCTCTCTCTCTCTCTCTCTCTCTCCTGAATCTATACCCTGTATCTATACGGTAGCCCACCTTTACCCACAGTTTTACTTTTCATAGTTTTAATTACTGGCAGTCAATCATAATCTGAAAATGTTACATGGAAAATTTTAGAAATGTGCACTGTTCCGAGTAATATGATGAAATCGGCCGCAGTCCTGCTCTGTTCCACCTGGGATGTGACTCATCTTTTAGTCCAGCAGATACACACAGAGAGATGAGTCACGTCCAGGTCCACTCGTCACTTAGAAGCCACCACAGTGATCAGACCAACTGTCATGATATTGCAATGCTTGCATTCAGGTAGCCCTTATTTTACCAAATAATGACCCCAAAGCAAAATAGCTGGGATGCTGGCAACTCCGATAAGCCAAAGAGAAGCTGTAAAGTGTTTCCTTGAAATGAAAAGATGAAAGTTCTCATATTAATCAGAAAAGAAAAAAAATTGTATACTAAGGTGTTAAGTTCTATGGTAAGAATGAATCTGCTGCCTGACTGGCGTGGCTCAGTGGTTGAGCATCATTCTGTGAAACAGGAGGTCACAGTTCAATTCCCAGTCAGGGCACATGCCTGGATTGTGGGCTCGACCCCCAGTGTGGGGCGTGCAGAAGGCAGCCAATCAATGATTCTCTCTCATCATTCATGTTTCTATCTCTCTCTCTCCCTTTCTCTCTGAAATCAATAAAGATGTTGCTGTTTTTGTTTTTTTAAAGAATGAATCTGCTATCTGTGAAATTGAGCTAGTTTTCTGTTGGACCTCAAACTGTACTAGTAAAAGTTACAGGCACGGTGCATGATAAGTGCTTAGCTAAGCAGGAACAGACATTACATTTGTGGAATGAAGAGATCAATGGAAAACATGTTCTGATTGACAGCACGTGTTGAGCCTGAATACGGACACTTCAGTACGGGATCCCCTGAAGGAGTGATGCCACATCATTGACTGCAAGTAAGGACAGTTCCACAGACTCAGGGATAGGCTTGGCATTTATCATCTCACATCATCACAAGAAGAAGAAGGGCGTGTACTGTACAATAACACATTTTGAGAAACAGAGAGTGCATTCACATTACTTTTATTACATCATTTCTTAAGTGTTCTTTCTACTTTTTTATTGTTGTTGTGGATCTCTAGCCATGCCTAATTTATAAATTAAACATTGTCATAGATATGCATGTATAGGGAAAAACATCGTGCATATATAGGGTTTGGTACTATGTGCATCCACCAGGGTCCTGAAGCATATGCTGCAGAGATAAGGGGGGAACACTACTGTATCTCTATAAATCAATAACCCAACTGAAAATATATAAAATTGCCTTTGGTGGCTATAAAGCTACGAGGAATTTCTGGAATGAGAAGCACACGTGAAGTTGTTTGAAGAGGAAAACAACTTCCAAGGTGTGGCAAGGGGAAGTCCGGTTGACTCAAAATGTGGGAGCAAATTCCAGAGAGCTTCAACTGTGGGGATGGCAGGAACCTGGCACAGGTGCCTGCCTGCCTGCCTGTGGGCAACTGACAGGACAACTGGCTTCGAAGCTGTGACAGGAACATTTACACAGGTCAAAGCCGCCTCCAACTCTCTCTCCTTTGGGTCAAGTGACAATAAGCAAAGATATCTGCCATTAGGCATGGGTCCTGAGTGTGGGGACTTAGGTAACAAAAAGAACACAGAGTCCCAGGTGCCTGGTGACACCAGAAAGAACTGAGAACACCCATGCCAGGAGGCCAGTAAGTGGCACGCACTGGGCAGCAAGCACATTATTACCGGACTGGGTTGACGGGAGAAGAAAAGTCACCTGAGTGACAAATCAAGCATAAGAAAGCCCCAAGTGAAATGGTTTTCTCTGAGCCTTGCTGAGCTGTTACTCTGAAACCAGAACCAGGGTGGAGAAAGAACCTGGGGAAGCTGCAACTGACCGCATAGGGCCTGGAGAGGCAAGTGGTGTTGTCACGTGTCCACTTCACTAATCCTGAGTGAAGCTTGTTGTTGGGTAAGACCCAAGATTCATGTGATTCTTCTTTCACGATCAGATCTTTGAAATGAATCTCCGTGTCCTGTCCTTGAAACCTGACAACAGTTCCCATCTGTCAGAAGAGGAAACGGGCAAACAGCTAATGAGTGGTAGGCCAGGGCTCCGAAACACGCATTCCTAGCCCGGAATTGCTGCCTGGAAACATTTAGAAGCCAAACAAGATCTACACAAGTTAGTAGCCAAAAAGGAAGATATTTGAGGAGTTTTTTTGAAATGACATCGATTTTTCTCTGCTGAGAATGAGTGAGATGGAGTAAGGAGAGGACTCAGGCCGAGTTTTAACTACTGAAGAGCTATCCTAGGAAATGAGAAAGTCAATAAAAGTTATGTTAAGGTGAGCTGCAAGCCAATAAACATTTGGACTCCAAATAGATTTTCTTTATTCAGGCTTTTCTTATCAGATTCAAGTTAATATATCTTCAATTTGTTCTAGCTAAAAAAATCTTTGATGCTTTGAGTAGCAAAACAAATATTTTCTTGTAAGATTGTGATTTATTTAGTTCTTGTGAGGATGTTAAGCTTTTATATTCTCTGACATATTCTTATGTGTCTGCATGAATGACCTTGAAAGGACTGACAAGTCCTTGAGCTGCAGCACTTCTCAGTTAGTGTGTATATTCAAATAGGTTGTTTGACCTTGACTAGTGCCTGGGGATTTTTTTGTCACATAACAGACTCTAGGATTTTGCATTTAGAATATTTCCCTTCAGCAATTCAGAAATGTACAGATGTTTTCTATTTCTCCACTTTCAGGGCTTACGGAGATCTATTTAGAGATCAAAGATGTGGATTATGGCCAAAACTGGTTTGGCTCAGTGGATAGAGCGTCGGCCTGTGGACTCAAGGGCCCCAGGTTTGATTCCGGTCAAGGGCATGTACCTGGGTTGCGGGCACATCCCCAGTGGGAGATGTGCAGGAGGCAGCTGATCGATGTTTCTAACTCTCTATCTCTCTCCCTTCCTCCCTGTAAAAAATCAATAAAATATATTTTTTTAAAAAAAGATGTGGATTAATCTGATTAGTAAGAAAAGACCTATTAATAATTAAAATAGATTTATTTAAAACAAGAATAACCATAAACCCTATTACTTTTAGGAGCCTGTGTTTGATTACATACCTGATGAAAGAAAACTATATTGTGTACCTTTTTCCATGGATTGGTAAACAAATTATACTATTGTTGTAGTAATTAGCAAATATATTAAAACATAGATTTACTTTTTGGCTTTAATTTAAGCACATTTTATTTTTAGTTACCATTATATTTTCAAACTAAGATACCTTTTCAAAATGAGATATTATACCCTGCTATTATTTGAGAACATCTAAATACACACACACACACACACACACACACACACACACACACACACACATTGTGCAGATGAGGAAAGCAAAGCAGAAAAGATTTACTTCAGCCCAAATAGCATGTTTAGGTCATCATCACTCTTACTTACATTTCTAAATTGAAGTAAATTTCATTTATTTAGGCAGCATTTATAATATAGCACTTTGAAGATAAACAAATGCCATGATCATTTTCCAAAAGGAGGCAAATTGGTTTTCTAAATAGAAACAGCCCAACATGCCAGTCACAGCATCTTGTTTTTGACTTTGCTGCTGATAGAGTGTAAGTCCCCAGAGTCCATGATAATGTTTGAAGTGTTGGAACACATTTTTTCCATTAATTCTCTGGTATATCACCACCCACATCAGATATGCTTTCCTGCAGTTTACGGTGAGCTGTACGCGATGAATTTAAATAGCTCCGGGCTTGTTGTCCTTCCTGAGAATATCACACATCTCCCTCCTACTAATTGAAATTGTGAGGTGAGGGCAATCATTCCCTCTCCCGATACTTTGTGCTTAAATATCCAATCATTATGAATAAATAGGCTGCCGTGTACCACATGCTGTGTCTCCCAGCAATCACAAAGAGTGAGGCATGGGGAGGGGTGGGGGTTGTTTGGTTAAGTGCAGGCGTAAAGCCAATTAAACTGGATCAACCTACAGACTCACAAGATTTAAAATATCATATGTAAATACTTAGGAAAAGAAGATAGGCTGTACCCTCTTAATGACTGTATTCATTAATTTAACAAATATTTGTCAAGCAAGTACTTTGTCAGCACTGATCCAGGCAAAGCATCAGGGAAGCAAAGAGAAAAACCATCCCTATCTTCATGGGGCTTACATTAAACTAAATATATTAGACTAGTGGCCCAGTGCATGAATTCATGCACATTGAAAGGGAATTAATGAGAAGAAATATTTTAATATCACTAGTTGCCCTTTGTCTATAATAGAAGTGTCAGAGATTAAAGAAAATTAGTAAAATGTATATGAAGATAATATATAACTTTATTAATAAACAATAACAACATGATATAACAATAAAGACATGATATAAAAACAACAAAAACATGATACAAAAACAACATTGATACAAACAATGGCTGATAAATTTATTAAACGTATTCTAATATCTCCCTGTATACCACATTAAAAGTAAAAACACTTTCAAAGTGCTTGACTACCCTTGTGATGAAGTATTTACAACTTTAATGTCACATGTTCTTCGAACTTGAGAGAAAGCAACATATAAGTGACCTGACCATGTCCAAAAAGGTATGAATATGCCTACTCTGTCTAGAGTTTGTCCTTGTGATTTATTAATTGTCATCGCAAATGCTGGCATCACGAGAAACTGTCTTCGAATTAATTTAAATGGGAGGCCAGTGTCAGTCGGGGACAAATTAATTCTTGGAATCAGAACAACCTCTCCTTCCGCAGATCCTGTTAATACTTCAGCTTTGATTATGTTAAGTCGCAATCTTTTGATAATCAATCTAGTACCATTTACTATTAAGATTTCTCAGTAGCATGATGATTGCACCTACTTTCAATTTTAATTTGTGACACGGCATTCCCAAAGGAGTAATACAATTAAGAAATTCAATGGGAAAATTTTCCTTTTCAGTATCATTCATTGAATTGATCAAATCATCACTCAAATAGATGTGAAAATCTCCATCAAATATATCCAAAATTTCTTCATTTAATTTATGAGCATGCTCATTTTTAGGACAAAGAATTGCACGTTTAGATGTATTTTTAATATTATCTATAGATATACTATTTTTAAAGGTAGCTTCAATAATAGATCTGTTACAAATCATTTCATGGGGGATTTCAATAATATCCATTCATAATTGAAAACTGCTATCAAGTTTGCCATCCCCAGGTTTTACTATCCATCCACTGTAAGCAGAATCATCTGATCTCATATTTGCTTTAACAGACAACTCTCTGAAACATCCCCAAACACTACAGTACTTTAAACTCTTTGTACTATGGCTGATCGCATAGCATGTGGCATAACACTGAGACATTGTCAAAAATCCCCTCCAAGAAGGAGAACTTTCCCATCAAATGCAACATTCAAATTCATAATTTCTCCTAGTAATCTATCTATGGCGTTTATAACATTACTGGATGCCATGGTGCATTCATCAATAATGAGAACTTGAGCCTTTTTAATGGTTTTAGCAACTTCACTCTTTATATAGAGTCTAGAAATTGAAGTTTCATTTAATGAAATTGGTCATTTATATTGGGAATGAAAGGTTCTTCCACCGAGAAGTAAATTTGCAGCAATTCCTGTAGACACTGTGGGTAAAACAGTACCACCATGACCTCTAATATAATGTATTAAAACTTTATAAAGATATGTTTTTCCACTACCACCTGGACCATCCAAGAAAAAGCATTTGGGGTGTACAGTTTGATCTTCGATGGTGGAAGTTATAGTCTGAAAGGCTGCCAACTGTTCATCGTTCAGAGAATTTATCAAAACCTCTGCCTGTTGTCACTCGTAAGAGTCATCACATGTAGTTGTATTTGTTAATAAAGGATAGTGTGGAAGTTTGAAATGTGAACATTTCATTCCATGCAATGTGAATACTTCTTGAATTTTGTTAAGAGCATGCATTTCACAGTTCACACAGGCACCTTCTCTTCGGTATAATTTCCAACAAGAATCTTCAATAAAATGAGATTTATTCTCACCCCATAATTTGTCTGCATCAGAAGGACATCCAAACACGGTATGGGGTTCAGGTGAAAGGGAATCTGGACTGTCAGGGTGCAGGGAGCAAGCTGACCAGTGGCCGATTCCATGAGGAATGGGGCTCCCGCCTCCCTGCTGTCAGGGTCCGGGGTGTGGGTGCCGACAGCAAGGTCTGGGTCAGTGCTCGTCATAGCTACTGGCTGGTCGTCTGGTCATTGGTTGTTCTGGTTGTTATGCCATAAAGGTCACTGGGCTTTTATTATATAGGATAGTTAAGTTATATATAAAGTAATAGAGGTAGAAACAGAATAGAAAAATAGAAGTTTGTCTATGGAGAAAAATGAGTCAGGATTTGATCTAAAGGCAGGTGAACATTAGGAAAGGTGGCTGGGAAGGGCCGTGCAGAAAGGGTGACATCTGAAGAAAGCCTGAAGTGAATCACATGGAATAGCGGAGGAGGAGGGTTCAAGAAAAATGATAAAGGCCCTGAAGCAGGTGTGTGCCTGGGATGTTCGAGAAACCATAAGGAGAGGAACTGTATTCAAGAAAACTGAGTCAGAGAAGAGACTGATAGGAGGTACGGCCAACCAAGTAGGAGCAGCTTTGCACGTGGGGCCTGCAGACCATTTTAAGGACCTGGACTTTTATGGTAATAGAGACAGAAAATCATTGGGAGCTTCTGGGCAGTCGTTCGAAACTACTCTGACTGTGTTAAAAAATAGATTTTAAAAAAGAGCTAGGCAGGAGCAAGGGAGAACAGTGGTAAGGCCCACTCTTCCTGACCTGTGCCCCAAAGGGTGACGTATTGAAACGGGAAAGTTGGACTGGAACGTGTGGTGTTCCCCTGGGCAGGATGACTTCCTGGGCTCTTTGTTCATTGGAGTCAAAGGATGAAACCATGGCCCTAACCGGTTTGGCTCAGTGGATAGAGCATAGGCCTGTGGACTGAAAGGTCCCAGGTTCGATTCTGGTCAAGGGCATGTACCTTGGTTGCAGGCACATCCCCAGTAGGAGGTGTGCAGGAGGCAGCTGATCAATGTTTCTCTTTCATCGATGTTTCTAACTCTCTATCCCTCTCCCTTCTTCTCTGTAAAAATTCAATAAGATATATTTTTAAAAAAATGAAACCATGGACAGAAGATGGTATAGCAAAGGTGGAAATTTATTCAAGAACAAGTACAGACTCCCACATGGGGAGGGGGAAGAGTCCCACTGAGTCCCTTTTCCCTCGGTTTATAAAGGCTGCAGTTTTTGTACCTCAATATCCCCTCTGATTGGCCACTATTCCCCTTTGATTTGGTCACCATAGCAACTCCTGAGCTCAAAGGTCAAACCTCACCTGGGACATATGAGGCCCTCCTCCCTTATTGTTTTCCTATTCCCTTTGGGCTTTCTTCCTTTTTCTTTATTTTGTAAATATAGACCTTCTGCTGTTTCCAGCTCCCTTATCTTATGGAAATGTAACCTTTTGCAGCTCTGTAGCCCTGTGCTTTTTCCATGGATCCCTTAATTTTCTAAAATTTCCTAAACCTGCCTATTTCACCCCTAAAAACTCCTTTCAATATTAACCACTAACTGGCTCTTTGGTTCCAGCTTGTATGGAGTTCAACTAATGGGAGACATTTACAGAGGAGTAAAATTTATGTCTATATTACCTTCTCCTCCTGCTGTTTCAGGTGCCGGTGGTTGTCTTTGTCCATCCGCCAGGACCAGAGTTCCTGCCAGAGACCCTCTCCATTTAGCGACTCCTCCTATTTCCTGTAACAACCACTTGGGTTAGGATGGTAATGTGCTCCTGCCAGCGCTAACACTGGGGAATCGCACTCTTCCTTGTTGATTTCCTGATCTCTGCTCGCACCTTTGTAAATAGCTTTTTTAAAATTAAATCCTTCTTAATTATTCATATTTGCCATCTGTTTTCTGCTTGGAATTGCCTGTCATCAGTAAAGGAGGCCCTGCCATATTCTAAAGAGATTTGATGGTGACTTGTTCCTGGGTGATAGCACTGGACGTGGTGAGAAGTGTTTGAATGATGGACATGTTTTGAATCAGAACCTGTTGCATTTACTAATGAATATAATGTGTGGTGATGTGTACAAACACCAAGATTTTCATGCCTAGATTTTTGGCCTGAGGAACTTGAATAACCATTTGATACCATTTGGATAAACTCTCTTGAAGTTTGGGGGAGAAAGCTGAGCTACAGATATAACATTGGAAGTTATCGGTATAGAGATGATTTTTATGCCTTGATGTAGGATAAGATCACTGAGGGAGTGAGTCTAGACAGAAAAGAGAACAGATGCAAAGACTGAGTCCTGGAACAGCCTGATAGTTAGAGACTAAGTAAATGAAGAGAAATCTGAAAAGGGGGGAAAAAGAATTGCACAGAGGTTAAAGGCATTCCAGAAGGTTATGACATTCCTGAATCCAGCTTATGAAGAAACCATAGGCAACAATGAATATGTTCTGTACATTTCTGAAAAACTAATGCTGCCTTTTAATGTAAAATTATTACATTTTAAAATATACATATACAAGAGGCCCAGTGCACGAAATTTGTGCACTTGGGGGGATCCCTCCTCACAGTCCAGGAGCCCTTGGGGGATGTCTGACTAACGGCTTAGGCCTAAGGTTCCTGCCACCACCACTGCACTCACCAGCCGTGAGCCCAGCTCTGGCTGAGTGGTGCTCCCCCTGTGGGACCACACTGACCACCAGGGGACAGCTCCTGCATTGAGCGTCTGTCCCCTGGTGGTCAGTGCGCATCATAGTGACTGGTTGTTCCACCGTTTGGTTCACTTGCATATCAGCTTTTTATTATATAGGATATGTGTGAATTAAAGGTATAGCAAATGGATATTTTAAAACTAAAATCCACAAGTAATAATGCCATTTTAATTACATGTATTTCAACTGTCCTCACTCACCTGAGACTGTGAAAATCTCACAGGCAGTGTGTATTTAGACATATTTGAATCTTCACAGTTTAATACCTGCAGTGACACCTACAGGAAAAACTTACGAATTTAATGGTATAGCCCCAGACGAGTTAAACAGGGAGGAACAAGAAAGGCCCCTTGGAGCCCATATGAGTTTAGGAAACATATTTGCAGCTATTGCAATTAATTTAGAAAAGAATTTCAGGTAAGCATAGCAACTGTAGACTATTTTGTATGGCTTTAAAATTCCCAACTGTCCACGTCATTAAAAATATCTATTTAAAAAAACTAGTAATTTACCTAAGTAAAAAAAATTAATAAACTTACTTTCTTGAATTTTAATCGCTACATAAATGTTTTGTCTCATTGGAAATTTCACTTTTTATGAAGTTATTAATTAATATTTCAAAATGCTCATGTGTGCCACATATCTGTAATTAAATTATTTTGCAGAATGACTGTCGCTGTGTAAAAGATTGGCTTCAAAACCTACTTCAATGCTAGATTAGTGAAGTCTCTTCCTCAGGGGCTGGGCATGCACAGCTAACAGGGGTCATGAGAGGCAGAGAAGAAAACTTATATCACTCGATGACACTAGTGTTAATCATCTGCACAAGTGCCAAGGTGACTAATCAAACACCGAATACGCACAGTCCTACGTGAAGGTTTTGACTGTTAATTTCCAGTGTTAAGGATGCCGTTCTCCAGGGCACCACTTTAACTGCATTTAATTTTACTGGAAATTTGAGAGAAGACCTGAGATTTTCTGATTACCCCTTTCATTATATTATCTGTGTATTGTGTTCTACATGGTACCCATTTCTCCATAGAATTACAGTTTCCACGAGCTTTAGCTCTACCATTTTTAGGCTTCTAAAATTATTTACTTTTACAATTAATAGTTAATGTAATTAATTGACATTTTAAAAATTATCTTTTTGTCCAGGGCTGCTCTTTATTTCTCTTACTTTTCCTGTAGCCAGTATTTTTGCTAGTAAAAAAAAAAATCTTAATCTTCAGGTGTCTAGAAAATTCTCTATTTTAACTTAATTCTTGAGTTACAGTTTATCTACACTAATAAAAGAGAAACATGCAAATTAACCATCCCTCCAAGATGCCCACAAGCCACGCCCACCAGCCAATGAGGAGCAAGTATGCAAATATACCCGACAAAGATGGTGGGTTAATTTGCATACACAGGCACCAGGCAGCTGGGGGCAGAGCAGATACTTCTCCCGCGTCACCATGGCGACGTGGGAGAAGTTCCAGCCCTGCGGCTGCTTGTGCGCCAGGAAGCCGAGGGTGGGGCGGCGCGGACACCTGGGAGCAGAAATCGGGGGTGGGGGCTTCCCCCATGTTGCCATGGTGATGCAGGGGAAGCTCCCGCCCGGCTGGCGCGGGCACACAGAAGTTGGGGAGACGGGTTTTGGGGAGGGACCTTCCCCTGCGTCACCATGGCAACACTGGGAAAGTTCCTGCCCTGTGGC
>NW_005871446.1:506219-537031 GCF_000147115.1 Myotis lucifugus | reverse complement strand
ATCAGGCTGACGGATCTAGCCTATTAGAAAATCATAAGTATGCATTTCATGCCATTTTTATGGGTTATTTGCTCGTTGATTGTTGTTGTTAATTTAAATCGTGTGCTAGACTCTCTCGCGTCCTGCTCGCGCAAATGCGCAATACCCTCGAGGTGGTCTAGTTTTGCTCTATCTTTCTTATGACGATCTCAACCCTCCCCAGCGCGCTCTATGTTATATAGAGATCTGTACAAATTGATACGACTCCACTAATTACGTTTCTTTAAACCGCTCATCACAGTGTTATCTTTCTTAAAGGCTCATTCGCCTCACTCTACTTGGCTGCTTCCTCAGTCGTGTATTCGCTTTTTTTTTGTTTTTTTATTTTTCCTTTTTTCATTTCGTTTTAGTATCAATCTAAAAAAAAGAATAAAAACCAACAAGCAAGGTGGCATTTTCTATTTTTTCTTTTATCGGGGGGGGGGGGGGGGGGGCATGCACAGGCTCCAGAGAACCAGGGTCAGGGCAGTGGGCGTGGAAGCCGGGGGTGGGCCTGGACCTTCCCCCGCCCCACTGGAGTGCGTGTGCGGGCGCAAGTGGAAGGTTTTGCTCTGCGGCCGCTTGAGCGCACGACAGCACCAAAAGGCCTGTGTCCCCGGGACAGGCTTCCTTGTGAGCCAGGCCACCCCAAACCTGTAGGCCAGCACCTAGGCCTGGAGCAGCCGGGGTCCTGGAACATGACAGAGGGTGCACATTGGGCTGAGGGGCTCCCCCCCACCCCACTGTGCACAAATTTCGTGCACCGGGCCCCTAGTATAAGTATAAAACTATAGAGATCATATATCCTTAGCTTTTTTTTGACTGACTTATTTCACTTAGAATAATGTTCTCAAGGTATTCCAGTCTTGAATGTTGCTGGCTTCCATAAGACGGTACAGCCTAACTGCTTGGGGGTGGAGTTTGTTTTGCCCTCACCATAATGGCGACTCCTGACCTCCATGGGGTCCCTCCTGGGGATCAGTCACAGAGGGAAACAGCAATTCTACTGCAACAGCTCTTGATTTACAGATAATATGCTCCTGGACCCGACTCCAAGGGCAACAGGAGGTGAGTTTGGGGAGTCCAAGAAGTGGCAGGGCTCTGTGGCTCTGTTTTTTGGTCTGAACCACCACCACCCAGCCTGACAGTGCAGAGGCCCATGGCAGAGCCCCATGCTCTGTCAGGTGTCTGCTGACTCAGACACTGTTCACTCTCTCATCACTCCCTGCTCGCTCTGCTGGGCTGCCCCCCGAAGGTCTATGTTCCTCCCAGCCTGCTAAGGGAAATGCCTGCTACTGCTGGCTTTCTCCCCTCTCCCAGCTGATCCATGAGCTCCTGATGCAGGGCTTCGTCTGTGGCCATCTGTGCTTTCCTTCCTTCTCAGCTCCCTGTTTATTCCTGGTTGCCCACCTTTAGTTTTTTCAATCCATGAATCTCTCAGGTGTGTAGCTGTGTTGAGCAGGGGCTTCTTTGTTCAATTATAGATGGTTAACTTGTTGAAATATCAGGGGGAGAGGAAGATGTGCCCTTATGCCACCATTCCTCTGACGTCACTCTGTGTGATAATTTTTAAGCATTCTTTTTCTTCATCCTTGATATTATTGTCTACTTTTATGTTTAAACCATTCTTCATATTTTTTATCTTAAGTCATATGAGGAATTTCTATACTTTTAAAGATATTCTGAAGCTCCATTAAAATCTGTCTTGTTAAACATTTGTTTATTCTACCTGTAGATTTATTTTATTATTTTATTTTATTTATTTTATTTTATTAATTAAATCTTTATTGTTCAGATTATTACAGGTGTTCCTCTTTTTTTCCCCCCATAGCTCTCTTCCACCCAGTTCCCACCCCACCCTCTGCCCTTACCCCTCCCACTGTCCTCATCCATAGGTGTACGATTTTTGTCCAGTCTCTTCCTGCACCCCCACACCCCTTTCCCCCCAAGAATTGTCAGTCCACTCCCTTTCCATGCCCCTGGTTCTATTATATTCACCAGTTTACTCTGTTCATCCAATTTTTTATTCACTTGATTTTTAGATTCACTTGTTGATAGATATGTATTTGCTGTTCACAATTTTTAACTTTACCTTTTTCTTCTTCCTCTTCTTAAAGAATACTTTTCAGAATTTCATATAATGCTGGTTTGGTGGTGATGAACTCCTTTAGCTTTTTCTTATCTGTGAAGCTCTTTATCTGACCTTCAATTCTGAATGATCGCTTTGCTGGGTAAAGTAATCTTGGTTGTAGGTTCTTGCTATTCGTCACTTTGAATATTTCTTGCCACTCTCTTCTGGCCTGCATAGTTTCTGTTAAGAAATCAGCTGACAGTCGTATGGGTACTCCCTTGTAGGTAACTAACTGTTTTTCTCTTGCTGCTTTTAAGATTCTCTCTTTGTCTTTTGCTCTTGGCATTTTAATTATGATGTGTCTTGGTATAGTCCTCTTTGGATTCCTTTTGCTTGGGGTTCTTTTCTTTCACCAGGTAGGGAAAGTTTTCTGTCATTATTTCTTTGAATAGGTTTTCAATATCTTGCCCTCTCTCTTCTTCTGGCACCCCTATAATTCTGATGTTGGTACACTTGAAGTTGTCCCAGAGGCTCCTTACACTATCTTCATATTTTTGGATTCTTTTTTCTTTTTGCTTTTCCGGTTGGGTATTTTTTGTTTCTTCGTATTTCAAATCTTTGACTTGATTCTTGGGATCCTCTTGTCTGCTGTTGGATCTCTGTGTATTATTCTTTATTTCAGTCAGTGTATGCTTAATTTCTAGTTGGTCTTTTTTCATATTCTGCAGGGTCTCACTAAATTTATCAGCGGTTTCCAGAAAATTCTTGAAAAACCTTATAACCGTGGTTTTGAACTCTATATCCAGTCGTTTGCTTTCCTCCATTTCTGTCATTTGTGACCTGTTTCTTTGTCTCTGCATTTTTTATGCTTCCCTGTGTTGGTAGAGTGGCTTTGTGTGCTAGATGTCCTATAGGGCCTAGTGGCTCAGCCTCCCCAATTACCTGAGGTGGACACTCTTGGTGCACCCCCTTATGGGCTTTGTGCACAGTCTTGTTGTAGTTAAGCCTTGATTGTTGTAGGTTTCACTGGGAGGAATTGACCTCCAGGCCAATTGGCTGTGAGAATCAGCTGTGTCTGCAGTGGAGAACTTCTGTGCTGAAGACACCCTTCTGGGGCAAGACTTGCTTTCATAGGGTTTGGGCTCACTGATCTGCCTGCTGAATGTTGTTCTTTATGGATCTGAGGAGTTATAATCTGGATGGTCCCATTCTGACCACTGGGTACACTGGCTCTTGGATCTAAGGAGGTGCTAATTTAGCCTCTGCCTAAGGTACCCAGCAGGAGCTATGAAGAGATCTGCAGATTCCCCTTCCTTTTTGGGGGGTTTGGAGGTGCCCAGATGAGACCCAGCTGTGAAGCAATGCAAGCTGCTGTGGGGCCTTGGGCCTTCTCTTGGAAGTTCTGGGTCTGCCTTGCCCAGCTGCAATTTGTTAGGTCATTTTCAGATTGCAAAGGACCAGGGCATTCATATGCAAAAGCTTCTGGGTGGGGCAGGGTCTCAGAATCAACAGGGTGGAGCAAGCAGCTATGGCTGATCCTCAGCCCTGCCCTAAGGGTCCCCGTGTCTCAGTGTCCTGGTAATTGCTGCAAGCACCTCTGAGTGAAAGCAGCCCTCAAGTTCTGAGTTCTGCCTGCTGCCAGACAGTCCAGTTTCTCCCCGTATGAGTCCTAGGTCCCCAGAAACTTTCCGGAACTGGAGTTCAGAGCAGTCAGGAGCTTGTGATTCCCTCCCAATTCAAAAAGACAGCCGCGTCCTCAGGTGCCAGCCCCTTTCCGCGTGCGCGCTCCAGCCTCTGCACTTTACTTGCGCAGCTCCTCTGAGTCTCAGTGTGCTATTCTCTTTCCTTCTAGTTGTAGAATTTCCACTCAGCCAGGCTTCCTGTAGTTCTGGATGATGTCCGTTTTGTCTTTTCGTTGTAGTTTTGAAGTTGTTGTCGGAGGCAGCAATTTCCGGTGTTTACCTATGCCGCCATCTTGGTTTCTCCCCTATTCTACCTGTAGATTTAAGTGTATATTTTTCCCTAAGAACTTTGGTCTTTCCTGAATTCTTGAAAAGTCTCTTACTCTTTTTCCTTAATGTTTTTATTTGTTTGTTTGTTTGTTTTTGGTTAATCCTCACCCAAGAAATTCTTTTTCATTGATTTTTAGAGAAAGTGGAAGGAAGGGATGGGGAGAGACAGAGAGTAAGAAACATTGATGTGAGAGAGACACATTGATTAATTGCCTCCTGCATGTGCCCCAACCTGGACCAGGATGGAGCCTGCAACCAAGGTATGTGCCCTTGACCGGAATTGAATCCAGGAACCTTCAGTCCACAGAGTGATGCTCTATTCACTGAGTCAAACCTACCAGGGCCTTAATGCTTTTATTTTAATCAAATATACACAGTCACCCCAGTATTAAACCTCATATGATTATACAAGGATTCCTGTGAAAACTAACAGTTGCTCTCAATGACCTATTCTTCTTTTCCAAAGGAAACTGCCTTCCCCTCTTTTAGCAGATTATCTTAGTATTGCCTCTACATCTTGTAATATTTCTAATTGATGTCTTCAGTTTCAAGCATTATCAATATTGGCTTGTCACTTGTCACTATAGAGGGTGACAATTTAGCCTTCCTTCCTCCATTTGCTATCATCACTCATATACACATAACCTGCTGTGACAGACACACCCTAAGATAACCCCTTCTGATCAGACCCTTATGTAATATCCTCCCCAAGTGTAGGGAGAACCTGAGACTGCATCTAGGCCACAGCACATACATGACAAAAAAGAAGGATTTTTATTGATGTGATTAAGGGCCCAAATCAGTGAATTCGAGTTTATCAAAAGGAAGAATATCCTTGATGATTGGTTTAATCAGGCAAAATCCCTTAAAAGAGGGGCCAAGGCAGCCCCTGAAAGACAGATAAGTTCTTCATTGACCTTGAAGAAGCAAGTCACCATGCTTTCTAAATGCACAAGGAAATGAGCTCTTCCAAAACTCTGTAGGAATTGAAAGTGGGTCTTTCCTTAGATGACATGCAGCCTGGCCTACACCTTGACTAAAACCTTCTAAGACCCCAACCAAGGGACACTTCTGACCCATGGAAACTGTGAGCTAATAATGAGTATTCTTGAAGACACTAAATGTACGATACTTTGTGCTGAACTATAGAAAACCCATATTCCTTCCCTTATTAAACTCCCAAATAGTTTCGGTCTCATTAATTTTGAGGATTCATATAATTATAACATGCAAGTGCTTTTTATAACTATGCCACCTTTTCTTACTGCAGAGGAGCTAATCATTGCTCCCCCTTCTCATTTGTGTCTTTATTCTTATTTCTTTTCCTTTTTTGCTATATTATTTTTTAGTTGTCTAATTTTCCTTTCAAGAAATAAAATACATTAAGTATTTTATCAGTTTCATTGTCCTGGATGTATTCCAGAGATTTTTTATTTGATCCAATCAGAATTGGTTTCTCTCTAATCCTAACACATGGCTATTATGCTGTTTCTTCTGTTCATGATCAACTTGAAGATTCCCTGGCTTATTTCATATGTTGCATATGCTGTTTCCTAAATCACATGTACTCCTCTTTCTTAGCTTACTACCTTGTTTGGTGAATCATGTCTTCACATGCTTTGTACATTTATTCTACCTATTAAATTCATTGACATTTTGACTGGGTATATAATTATAGTTAGAAATAATTTCTCTTTAGAATGGTAAAACCTAAATTGCTTAGCTACCTTCCAGTATTGATGTTGGGAAGAACAAAGCGATTTTGATTCATATTCTATATGTAGCCTACTTTTATTTTCCCACCCTGGGGAAAAACTAATGAGGCATAAAAGCATTAAATATTTGAAATCTGAATTTACACACAATATTTTCTTACTACAAAAAAAAAAAACCTCTCCTTGTCTCTTATTGAAAATCACTTATATCCAGATTTTCAATTTCTTTAAATCTGAGTGAAGTAATTAGACTATATATTACCAAGCTTACCAACAGATAAGTTTAAAAAGTGCTTAATAGAATTTTGAGCTCTAGGAGTCACAATTAAAATAAAAATATCTCTTGAGTCCAGGGATAGAGAAAATGAGTCTCAATCTTTATAGAAGTGCAAATAGAACAATACAATGGAAAATTTAAATCACAGTCTATATTTGTCAAAAAGAAATTAATAAACCACACAACTTTACTAAAGAGAACTTATGGAAATATCTCAATGTTATGGCTCATTCTTCCATTTTGTTTCTGAGATCTTAAATACATTCTAGTGAGAGGAAAAATTATCGTTTAATTAACATCTTAAAAACAATAAAAATGGCAATTGAATGTTTAAGGTTTATTTCCTCCAAAACAGAGGATTAAATAAGACAAAAAAGAAAGTGTTTTAGTACTAGTAGTCATATAAAGTAAGCATGCGGGATATAGTCAATATATGTGAGGACAGGTGGGTAATGGAAATATTGGGTGAACACTTTATAAAGTTGATGATTGTCTAACCATTATGTTGTACAGCTGAAATGAACACAAAATAATATTAAATATGAACTGTAATTGAGAAATAAAAATAGAGGTAATTGTTCATTAGAAAAAGCATAGGAATACCAAGTATGCATACCATAATTTGGAAAAGTATTTAACTCAATAAAAATGCAGCAAAACAGTGTTGTACGATTATAAGGACATATACGTATATTTCTTTTTTTTCTTTAAAATATATTTTATATTGATTTCAGAGAAGAAGGAAGAGGGCAGAGAGATAGAAATACCAATGATGAGAGAGAATCATTGATTCGCTGCCTCCTGCACACCCCAAAGTGGGGATCGGGCTCACAACCCGGGCATGTGCCCTGACTGGGAATCAAACCCAGGACCCTTCAGTCTGCAGGCTGATGCTCTATCCACTGAACCATGCCAGTAAAGCTATATACATATATTTCTATATAATTTTTAAGTGTGGAGAAGAGAGATGAGATGGATCCATTTTCCTTTACAATTTTGACACCTAACCACCCTTTGAAAGTGTTTGCAGGACTAGTTAATACTCATAACTGTGGATCAAGGGAGCTGTCAGAAATTGGCATAGGATAGAGCTGGAGAGTAATATTTTTTCATTTGTATAATTATCATCAGTCTAAACTCAAGGACCTGTTTATGTGACCTAAAGAGATAAGCGTTCATAAACAAACTAGAGATCTTTGAATAACAAGTGAAAACATCTTAATTTTGAACATATGTTTCATGGGGCAATGATTACATTGGGTCATACTTAATTATGTTCTGTATCTAAAACATTGTTTGTTATATAATTGAAGCAAAATGGATATTTGTAGAAAAAATCATTTCAATAATATCAGACCTGATAGAATTAACTTTCAAGTTCAGCTGGAATGACAATCAGATAGGGACCATAGAAGGAAGGTGTTGTTTTTTCCGTTTTGTTTTGTCTTTTAATTTAGTCAACTTCTACCTTAAACCTGTTGTATAAAACCAAAAATAGCTTTTATACTACAGTAAAACAAATCCACTGGAAAAACAGAACACAAAGAGCAAACTGAGAAAGTATCCTATATAATAAAAGGCTAATACGCAAATCAACTGAATGGCTGAACGACCGGTTGCTATGACGCACACTGACCACCAGGGGCCAGACACTCAAACTAGGAGCTGCCTCCAGCCCGCAGGTCCCGACTGGGAGGGAGGTGGGGGGCTGGAGTCAGGGTCGGCAAGCAGGCAGCACCAGGCCAGCCAAGGAAGGTGCCAGCAGGGGCCCCCTAATCATTCTGCCAGTCACCCTGCAGAGGGAGGCGACTGGCGGTGGAGGGCGGGGCCAGTGGGTGGGCGGTGCCAAGCCAGCCAAGGTGGGTACCAGCAGGGGCCCTCTCAATTGCCCCACCAGTTGCCCCACACATCGGCCCTGATCGCCAGCCAGGCCTTGGGACCCTACCTGTGCATGAATTTCATGCACCGGGCCTCTAGTCTATATATATAAAAGCCTAATATGCTAATTGTCCCTCTGACCATTCGACTGTTCGACCGGTCACTATGATGCGCACTGACCACTAGGGGATAGATGCTCCAACCAGTAGATTAGCTTGCTGCTGGGTCCGGCAGATGGGGACTGGGCGAGACAGGCTGGACACACCCTGGAGCCCTTCCATGGTCCCTCCCTGGCCCTGATCATGCATCGGTGGGGTCCCTCAGCCTGGTCTGTGCCATCTTGCAATCCAGGACCCCTTGGAGGATGTCAGAGAACCGATTTCGGCCTGATCCCCACAGGCCTCTAGTTTGTAATAAAATGACGTTTACATACCAAAATCAAAATAAAATAGCAGGATGAAGATGGTTGTCTTAATAGCAAAATGCACAAAGACTGGGAACATATAATTCATAAAAAAATAAAAATAAAAAGGATGTTTAGTATTATTGGTAATCAAATCAATTTTGAAATATTTTTCACATATATTAAATAGGCAAAAATGAAAAAGCCTCTAGTGGCAGGGTCAGAAAGAAAAGGCAATGACACCTACTGGTCTTAAGAGAATGAACTTGTGTATCTCTATGGTCAAATTGGGAAATCATTTTAAATACATCCAATATATAGGCTGACTAAGAAACTGGGTTAAAAATTAGTGATGTGGTAAAGAAGCATTTTTTAAATCATAAAAAAGACAAAAACCTTCAGAAATAAATTTATGAAAGTCATGATCCAAATATAAAACAAACCACAACAAGCATGACTTAGTGACATTGTACGACTACATTTGACTATAATTCAAGATTCTTCTTTGAGCTTCACAGGTTTTGTGGCTTATAATTATATTTTGTGGTTTTTGTTGTTCAGAGTCCAATCATAATATGAGTTTCTAATTGTGACTGATATTTGCATAATTACATTGCTGTTCATTATTTATCAAATCTTAGATGAACTCTGAAGGCAACTCCTAGGAGAATTATTTACCATAATAGAACAGCATGTAAGAGTTATAAACTCTGATAGCAGAATAATGATATAGCTGAGAGAAACTGTCAGGAGAGTGCAGGAGGTTAAGATAAAAACCTTTTCTCCTTATTTTGCATAATGAGAAGCCAATAGTTAGGGCTCAAAGTTGACTAAACACTGTAACAGTTAGTAATGTGCTGAAGTATCAATTACAGGAAAACAAGGGTTAAGAGTAATGAGAATACTCCCTGGTTGGTATGGCTCAGTGGTATAATGTTGCCCAATCACCAAAGGATCGCAGGTTCAATTCCAGGTCAAGGGCATGTACCTGGGTTGCAGGTTTGTTCCCAGGCCCTGCTGGGGTGCACGCAGGAGGCAACCAATCCATGTGTCTCACATCAATGTTTCTCTATCTTTCCCTCTCTCTCCCTCTTTCCTTTTCTCTCTCTCTGCCCCTCCCTGCCTTCCACTCTCTCTAAAAATCAATAGAAAAATATCCTCCCATGAAGATTAACAAAACAAAAACAAATGAGTAATGAGAGAATACATGTGAGTGTGTCTGCCTCAGTCCTGAGCTGGTACACTTTTGTCTACAATGTCATGGTGGGAGCTATCTTTCTTCTCTTCCAGGCCACAGAATGGCTGCTCCTCCCAGCTTTATGTCCATATTCCAGACAGGAAGAAGGGGACACAGCCAAAGCTGAATAGAAAGTGGGTATCGAATAAGTGTTGATTAATAATATCTGCCATAGTGAGGAAAATAATATTTAGTAGGTAATTTAAAGTCTTCAAAGTATTATTGCTAACAACACTCAGAAGATGGATGCACAGCTAAACTGAGCTAAAATACCTCATTATTTGTGGTAGGGAGTAAAAAATAATCTCCTAAATTGAAATATTGTGAAATACAAAAAATAACCATAAAAATTAAAAACAGAATCTGAGGCACTTTCTCCTTAGAAATGGAGATGGGGTGTTGGAGAGTTTTGCTGTTTATCCCATTAGTTCATTCCACAGACACTGATTGGTTCACTCTTATGTCCAAGGGACTTCCCCCATAATTGGGGATGCTCCAAGGATGAGACGACAATGTCCTTCCCTTCATTTATACTCTGAAGCAAGTAAGACCAAAAAACTCCATATAATCTCAGACAGTGCTAATGGGATAAAAAGATAGAAAGAGATACATTAGGCATGATTTAAAATGGAGATAGTAAAGCTCTCTCTGAAGTGACCGCTGAGTAGAAATGGGAATGAAGTACAGAAGTGAGCAAGTGAGCCTTGTGGAAAAATTCAACTATAGGGAGAAGTTGACAAGTCTCTTGCATCTCAGAGTATGGGACAATGTTTGCTCAATGTTTGAAAATCCAGAGAGCTGATTCCCAACTACTCTGCCAGGAACGAATGAGGTTCTAGTTTTCCTGTTATAGATCAAGCCTGTCAGAAAAGCACTGATCAACTTTATCCAGGGCCATGAAACATACTGTGGCAGGGCTGATCTTGAAATCATTGCATTAATACAATTTCCGAGGACCTAAAACAATGTCCATTCCAATGTCCTGTGGTCCAGGCTGTAGCTGACAACAGAATTCAGCGTTTACCCAGGCATCACGCAACTCTAGCTAAGAATAAGCAGAAGCACAGACTGGTGAGAATAATTTAGGATTTTAGTCTGGCCTAGAGTTTTGGACTTTGGACTTCTACTCATAAGGGCAAGACAGTTTTATTTCAGATTTCATATTTTAGGAATTATAATCTTTACCCTCAGTTTGGAAAGAGATGCTACTTTTGAACTTGAGTTTCTTCTAGGGGATTTAATGAATGCCAAGGACAAATTTGGGGTGACTGTTATTGCGTTATGTTGGTGACAGTATCTATGTGTTTCATCATAGCAGTCATTCTCAATGTAGAACTTCTTATACAATACAGTGGACAGCGTGTATATATTTTGGATGAGACATAGAATAAAGTATAACATTTCAGCCTATGACTCATGGACATGGATTTAATAACATATTCTTCTGAACCACGCCAGAGAATTGCTGGAACCACTGCTCTCTGAGGGGTCTGAACCACTGCTCAAAGGCCTGGGAGGAATGAGCCAGAGGAGCAGTGGTTGGTATTGAGGGAGCGATCTCATCAAGTTGGGAAGTGGACTGTCCTGGGACTGAGGATTGCCCACCCCTGGAAGGGAGATGGGCAATGGCCCCACTCTGCCTAACCATGACTTTGTGATTCAGGCCAATAGGCTAAACTGTGGTCAGCAAACCGCGGCTCACAAGCCACATGCGGCTCTTTGGCCCCTTGAGTGTGGCTCTTCCACAAAATACCACGTGCGGGTGCGCACATACAGTGCGATTGAAATTTCGTGGCCCATGTGGAGAAGTCGGTATTTTGTGGAAGAGCCGGTGTTTTGTGGAAGAGCCACACTCAAGGGGCCCAAAAGCCGCATGTGGCTCGCCAGCCGCTGTTTGCCGAGCCGCAGTTTGCCGACCACTGAAAGAGAACACAATGTTGGGGAGTGTTGGAACGGAAAGCTTCTCTCATCAAGGGAGCGGAATTGTGGCGACATTCCTGCTCTGGCATGTCCCTTGACTCTATCATGATTGGGAAGTAAGGAAAGAATAAACTAGGTGTATTTGCCAGAGCATTTCTCATTTCTCTCCTAAATCCACCAAAGACCTTCTACCTTTCATTTCTCCTGCAACCGGTCCCTCTGGTCTTCCTTGGCCCAGGGATTTAGTAATTTGATTTTTGTTTTAATCTGCAGCATACAATATTTATAAATAAGTGAAGTTATTGTCATGCGAGGTAGTTTACAGCAATACATAGTGTTTAGAACTCAAAGATGTAAACAACTTTCTCAAGTCACAAAGTGGTAGAGCAGAGATTTAAATCTGATCCTGTCACCTACACTGTCACAGAAAGACCCAGTTCTCCTGCAGGAAGCTTCCTGAACAAGGGACATGCTGTCCAGAACTCTCTTCTATGATGTCTACCTACCACTAGCAGAGCAAAGCCTTGTCTTCCATTTTAAATAGAGAGGAGAATTTTCTGAAGTGGCTAATATGTATATGAAGTATCATATGTACAGGAAAACTACGGCAGGTTTATATTAATAAGTCTCTTGAGGACTCACAAGACATTCTGTAGGATTCCTAGGTCAGAATTGGAGTTCATATTCTGTAACGTGTTGGCTCAGGGAGGGCCTCATGATAAACTGATGAGAGACAGGCTAGGTTCCCAACAAACATGCTTGAATTCCTTCCCTGAAATGTTGGGTTCCTCTCTGCTCCCTGAGGAGGATAAGCCTATCCTGCTCCATTGCGACCCTCCCCACTTTCATCAAGACATCCTTGGTCCTCTGCAGTATTCCCAAACCCATACTTCAAACATGTCATAATCTTAATTCTAGAAAAATGGTGTAAAAATTATGTAAAAACTTGTAAAAGTTATGTAATTGTGCTCTTTTCCATTGTGCTTAAAAATAGACATAAGTGTTTATGGGAATTTAATTTCTTTTACATTTTATAACCTGATTTTGTGTATTACTATGCAGAACTCAGAGAATATGTATGGAAATAAACGAGATGAGATACATCTTCAACACTTCAAAGAGCCTATTGCCTATGGCAAAGTTAAGGCAAGTCCAGCTGTAATATAAGTGGCATAATATGTAAAATATCGTGAAAAAATATAAATCAAATGCTATAAGAAATCAAAGGAGTAAAATGTGCATGCTATTATAGGAATTAGTAAATAATGTTTTTGATATTTGTCACTAGCCTAGTTAGGTAAATAAGATTTCAATAAGCAGAGGCAAAAAGAGAAAAATCTTAGTGAGAAAAAACCATGAAGATAAAAGTAAAAAAAGGGAAAGCAAAATATTTGTTTGTAAAACCTTTTAATGTGGTTGAAGTGTGTGTGTGTGTGTGTGTGTGTGTGTGTGTGTGTAAGAGAAATACAAAACCAATGGAAGTCTATGAAAAGTTTTTGTGTAGGAAAATGAAAGCTTTTTGGGTTGAGGTTAAGGAGAGATTTCCACACACTGAAAATATTACATTTTCCAGCCAAATGTGGCCATGTGCCCAAGTTCTGGACAAGGAAATTTAAGCAGAAGTGTGAATATCTCCTTAAAAAGGAGAGCAGTCCTATCTCTTCCCCTCCCTCCTTCCTGCTGCCAGGAACAGAGATAGTGATATTTGCAGAGCGCTAGAGGGTGTGATTTGACCTTGAGAATACATAGGAACTAAGGAATAAAATAAGGATCCTAGTTTTTAGATGCTGTGGATCTCACACAACCTGAACCTTGAGTTCCTACTTTTGGATTATTCATATTCTGTAACGTGTTGGCTGTAACGAGTTCCTACTTTTGGATTATTCTTAAAGATGAATAAATTTCTACTTTTTTCACACCATTGTTGTTGGTGGGTTTTTATTTGGGAAGGTGGGTTCTTGTTATCAGCATCTGAAGCAAATCCATGCTAATGAGATGGGTACTTAGGAAAGTCAAGTGGGAGAATATAGCTATTTTACCACCAATCTGAAATTTAGAAAACTCAGCAGGAAAAAATTGTACTTTAGAAACGTCAGAATATAACAGAAGGAAAATACTTACGCTGTCCATCAAAAAGAACATAACTAGGAGCTAGAAAAATTGAAAAAATATATGGTATTTAATATTAGGGTCAAAATCTATTAAATTTATTTCCAATGTCTATATGAGTTGATCAGCTTTGTTCACTGCTAAATGTATCTGACTTCCATTCTCCCACCCCACTGATTTTGTTAACGTTGTGCATTTCTTTATAGTGAAATATGAAAATGATGAAAAACAACTATTTTAAAAGAGCAACATTTTGTTAACAGAAAAAGTATTTCAGTGGCATCTTCGCTGCCGTCACTATTTTCATTTGCAAATGTCATAGCCTCTTAGCTTGAGGAAGAACAAGTGGAAGGGAGGAAATGGAAAGAAAAGACTCTGCCCACATAGCCTGTGAAACACACTGCCCAACCCACACTCAACCTCGCGTGGCAGATACACAGAACACTGTCCCTTTCTCTTGTCCTGCAAAAGCACGGGGAATTTATTCCAAGTACTTTATTCACCAGACAGAGCACACACCTAGGAGTGAGGTTTAGAGTCCTAGCAGGATCCAAGACCAGAGATAAATAAACATCACAGCCTCCACCCAAACAGTCGCTCTTCTTTCTGAGTGAGTGTGAATTGAAGCACTTTACGAGTAACATATTTTGACATCTGTGACTTCAGAGTCTGTGTGTAATTGACAGTGAAAGAACAGTGAATAACCTGTATCATTTAGGAAGATGCCCATTTTCCATAAGTTCACATAGAAGTATTTTCCTGGTGCTTCCCTTCCTTGATCTCTTTGATGAATCTGACAGCACTGGCTCCTTTTCCGTCACTTTTTCTTTTCTTATCTCCGATGGAATGATCCTTCTCTACTTTCGTTTCCTTTCCTAACATTGCAACTGCAACTCTGTCTCCTGAGGAGGTGTGTCTTCCTCCGCCCACCTTCTAATTGTAGCTCATTCTTTCATTAAGCCCTCCCTCATAGGGTTTAACCTAGACACCTCCTTTCATCTTTCTACCTAACCTCACTTGGTTCTTTGGAAATTTCATCTAGTCCCATGGTTTCAGCACTGGCATCTCCATGAGTGATAGGCACTCTAACGCCTACTCAGGTAATACTCTAATACCTGTCACAGCTCTTGCCTCTTCTGTAAACTGTGATCTTGTATCTCCACCTGCCTGCACAGAACACTCCATGGAGACTCACCAACACTGATTCCTTAACATGCGCACAGTTTCCCAAATGTGTACACCCCTTGACCCATTATTTCAGGTAATGGCAACAGTAGCTCTTCAGTCATTCAGGCGAAGGGTGCTGCTGTTCAAAAACCTTCTGTAACTTTCCATTGGAAAAAAATCTTGAAATATTATTTAATATTCACATCTGCCCCAATATTATCAATTTTATGTCTAATTTATGCCATTAAAGATTCCATGCACTACAAAACTGAATACTGCTTCCCTGGTCACCCTGTGTTCAGTTTCCATTGTTCTATTAAGAGGGCTCTCCTTCCCATTCCATTTGCCAAAATATCCATTAGTATTCACATGATGTCAAATGCTCCCTTTACTAACATTGCATAAACAGAAGTAAAACTCTTCCCATTCTTCTTTTGTGCCATTTAACACTATTTTCATAATTATATCTTGAGTGCATGTCTTCTCTTTTCACTACATGGCCGGACAATAAGTTTTATAAGACTGGATTTATATTTTATTCATGTTCAATTCCTTTTTTCTGCAGCTCCCATTAAGGAACCATACATACAATTAATCAATCTGTACTGAATGAATAAGTTAGTGATTGAGTAGAATGAATTAAACAAATTAAAAAAAAATCAGCATGAAGTGCTCCAATGAGAGTGTTGAAAAATGTTCCATCTTATCCAAAATACATCAGACAAAAGATAAACGGAGAGTTATGAGATTTGGGTATCATGAGTCATATTGAAAAAATATTTCTAAACTACTTCTTCAAAACTAGATATTCCCCACTAATGCTAATTTTCTACATGTTCATGTCTAAACTAGAGGCCTGATGTACAAAATTCATGCACTGGGGAGGTGGGAGGGTCCTTCAGCCCACCCTGACGCCCTCACAGTCCAGAAGCCCTCAGAGGATGTCCTACTGATTGCTTAGGCCCATTCCCTGAGGGCATAAGCCATCAGTAGGCCTCCCTCTGCAGAAGGCAATCTGGCTGATCAGGGGAAGGCACTGCTCCCATCACCCCACTGCTGCTGCCACTGCTGGCCGCTACAGCTGCCAAGGTATTTTCATCAACACGGATTCCAGTACCTTCTCCACAAAAAAAAATGACAACTTTTTTTTAGGCATTTTCAAGATGTGTCTTTCATAGGCTATGCCATTTATTTATTTATTTATTTATGTATTTATTTATTTTTATTCTCACCTGAGGATATTTTCCCATTGATTTTTAGAGAGTGTGGAAGAGAAAAGGAAAGACAGAGAGAAACATCAATGTGAGAGGGACACTGCAATTGGTTTCCTCCTGCATGAGCCCTGACCTGGGCCCAGGCCAGGGAGGAGCCTGCAACCTAGGTACATGACCTTGACCAGAATCGAACCAGGACCCTGCGGATGGCAGGCCGAGGCTCTATCCACTGAGCCAAACTGGCTAGGGCAGGATATGATATTTCTTAGGCCCTCCAGCAGTGGATCTTCATTTTTTTCTCCAGGAGTGAGGTGGAAAAACCCTAGATCACCTTCTTGGATTCTTATTAGGCAAGTTACCAAGAACACTGTGAGCGGCGTACAGGGAGCTTAGCCAATGAGCGGTCAGAAAAGGTGTTTCCTCTGCAGCTCATGCGCAGAGGTGGGACTTCTGGCGAGGGCCTGCCCTCGGCCACAAGCGGGTCCTCTCCCTCTCCCTTTCCCTCTCCTTCTCCCTTTCCTTCCGGTCCACTCTCTCTAAAAAAGCAGTGAAAAAAATATCCTCTGGGTGAGTATTAAAAAAACAAAACAAAACACGGGAACAACAGGCCTCCTCCCTTGGAGATGCTGAATATGTAGGCCTGAAAGAGAGAATTCTTGGCTCTGTGAAGATCCCTACATGAATTTTATTAACAATATTTGGAAAGTTAGCCTAAGCCACACCAATGATTCAAGTTTGTGCTTTTCTGTGTTTCAGGGAAGAATCAAATGATCTTTTGTTTTATTGTATCAAAACAAAATTTTGCATGTATTAAATACATAATTCTTACTCAAATACATAAGAGCAGATGCAAAAGTTCTGTTTAATTCAGTGAAGAGACTGGCAGGATGATAATGCTGTTCAAAGGAGATTGCCAAAGAGGAAAACCTGAAGTAAAACTGCGAAATTAGATACTATCTGGCTAATGTCCAATAGGACAATAAAACCATCACTTTTTGAATTGGTGTGTTTTCTAGACAGAAATTAGTTACATCTTTAAAAGCCTACAAATTCTTTTCATCTTCTCACTTTGCTGATCATTATATTTAATGTTCCAGGGCCGTAAAATGTCAAAATATATGGAACTTATTTAATTGTAAATACTGTGTCATAGAGTTATGTGTTTCATAGAAAAGGAAATGATCATTCTGTGGGCCTCTAATGCCTCCATTACACTGAAGGGACCTGCTGTCAAAGTTTTACTCCGGGCCCGTGATCGGCCCGGGAGGCTCTGGGCAGGCCCACCTTTGCCTCTCAGGGCCCGATCACGGGGAGGCTGTGAGCAGGCTTGCCTTCTCCTCTTTGTCTGTGCTCAGCTGCAGAGGCTGCAGGCAAGCCCTCTGTCCCTGTCCATATCCACTCAGGCCTCACTTGCACGCGCAACCTCCCCCTATCCAGTCATGACCCGTTACGGCATTCTGAGCTAATTTGCATATTACCTCATATATATATCTCCAAGAAAATATAAGGTTCTTTAATATTCATATTATCATAAAAGCAAAAGATAGCATTCAATTAGGATCACAGCATGCAGTAAAACCATCTCACAGTCTAATGTAACTAGTTACTGTCACAGCCCAATGATATCATAAAACATGGCTGCCTTGTTCACCATTGGCTCCTGTAGTGCCTTGCACAGTGTCTCACACATAGTAAGTAATAAGTGCATACACACCACATAATATCACTTTAAGTAAGGAGTAAAATGACTTCTGATTCTCTACTCCTGTTCCCCAACAAAACAGCCATTATAACAATTTTTCACAATTATGTTTTCATATGCTTATATACTTCATTTCTACATGCTTTTTCTTTCCCTCTCTCTTCTTCATCCCATAGAAATGTTTTAGGCACATGAAACAATGTTATTCATCTAGAAAAGTTTATTGAATGGATGAATGAAGTTAAATGTATTTGAATCTGGCTTTGATTTTTAATTACACTGATATATCTGAGATGAATTTTAACATTCTAATGTTTGCCTTTCTTTGAAAGACTTCTATTTCAAGTGTTGAAATTAAATTTCCTTGAAGGAAACATACACAACTCATTGCATAAGCATGTAAAATGTAATATACTTTCAAAGTATCTCTTCTCCAGTCGTGGATGGATATAAGCTCTGCCTTTATGAGCATCGCTCACATGGGATTGAGTACGACACAGATTGTAATGCTTCCTTTCTTCACCTCCCTTCCATTTCCCCACTCAGAGCAATTTTAATTATAGGAGCCATGTGGACTTCTCTGAGGAGAAATATACATTTCAGTGTGTCAACCGCTCTAGCAGAAACGTGATTGTTTCTTGTTCCTTCTTTAACATTTCTGGTTCCCTGTCATGTATTTTTAAAGATTTGACAGTCCTATTGCTTCAGGCTGATCTGTGGGGCTGCTGTTTATACTCCTTTTGCTTCTGAATATCCAAGAATGCAGTGACAGACCTTGGCTCAAATGTGGTAACTTTCTATAGCAAACCAATTTAATAGTTTTGAAATATCCTTTACTTTCAATTTCCAACTGGAATAATAATTTGAAATGCCAGAATAAACTAAGAAGATTGACCACCCATAAGATTTTATGCAACCTTCTTATAGCAGATACAAAATGGGAAAATGATAAATCCTTGTGGGGTTAATTTTATGTGTCAACTTCACTGGGCAACGGGGTGCCAAATATTTGGTCAAACATTGTTCTAGGTATATCCATAAGGGTGTTTTTGAATAAGATTAATATCTGAATAGGTAGACAGAGTAGAAAACAGAGGCTGACCACTTCCTCCCATAGTGATAATTCTTCTTCTGGACTTCACCTGGGACACTGGCCTTCAGACTTGCACAGAAACATTGGCTCTTTTTGAGTCTCGAGCTGGTGGCTTTTGGACTGAACCCACACCATCAGCTTTCCTGGTTCCCAGGCCTTCATACTTGGATTGGAACTACATGATAGCTCTCCTGGGTCTTCAGCTTGCCAACTGCAGATCTTAGAACTTGTCCGCTTCCATCACTACATGAATTAATTTCTTACAATAAGGGTCTCTATCTCTGTCTTTCTCTCTCCATCCTATTGGTAGCAAGTCCTCTTTTCTTCTCTAGATATTTCTGTTCCAAATTTTAAGGACCTAAATATGTGAAACATTATTAAATCCTAAAATAGTACAGTGTAGTCTTTCATCACAAATAAAAACTGTCAGACTCATGAATGAGTTAGATAGACCTAAAACAGATCACCTTACCTATAAGAACTTGACCACATGAAAAATAATAATCTTAAGAGATTATGGATTATTCAGTAATTGTTTTGGGGTCCAATATCAAGTTAAATAAGAGACTGCACTAAGTTTATAAAAGTACACATACGTGTGTGTGTGTGAAATGTAGAATTGTGTATAATTAAGGTTAGAAAATATTTAGCTAGGCCTGAGACATCATAGGACCTGTTAAATGTGAAAATGCAATCACAGAAAAATTGACTCAGAGACTTGAATTTGGAATTATGAAAGTTTAATATTTTTCTATCATAAAGCACCATAGACCTGAAGTAAGCAAATAGGAAAACATGATACACAAGAGTTAAATAGCCTTAAAATATGTAGTAAATAAATAAATAATATAGAAAACTCTTAACTATTCAGTATAAAAGTGTTCCAAAGATCTTCATGATAAATTTAAGTGTTAAACGTGTGAAAACATACTAGTTTCTTACTTATTACAACTAACATTAAAGCTTTCACTCCTTACTGTCCTATTTTTTGTTTTCTTTTTCTTCTTTCTTTGTACTTTTGTTTACACATTTTCAGCATTGAATGTGCATTACTTTTTATGATTAAAATCATAAATTATAAAGATTGATACATTTGACTAAAATATTAAAGTCTTTCTTCTTCAATTGACAGCATAAAAAAGTGAAAAACAAGGCAAAACTGAAAATATTCAAAACACTTGTAGACAAATATCATATTTTTAGAATATATAAAGAATTCCAAAACAATAGAAGAAAAACAGAGAAAGAGACCAAAGACAAGAAAAGAAATTTCACAAAAGAGGGAAATTTTATTTTGACTAGACTGGCAAAGATTAAACTTCTGACAATGCTGCATTTTGGTAAGGATATGAAATTAACAGAATTCTTAGTCACTGTGGGAATGTTAATTGTTTCAATAACTCTTGTTAGTCAAATTACAGTTATCTTGTAAAGTTTCAAACTGTGCCTATGCTATCACCTATCAACTCCACCCTTAGAAATCTCTTCAGATGAACAAGAAAGCATGTACAAGAGAGAGCATAACAGCTACACTTGTGATAGAGAAATACTAGAAACCAGCCAAGTAATCATAGAAAGGACAATGAATAAAATGTTTTGGTATGTTCACACAATAGAATAAAAAAGAAGTGAAAATAAGTACACTAGTATACATGTGAACATTGAAACATCTCAGAAAACACCTATGGTAGACTGAAAAAGCCAAATACAAATACCATATGATCGCACATGTGGAGTCTAATGAACAAGATAAACTGATGAACAAAATAGACCCAGAGGTATGGATACATGGAACAAACTGACAGATCTCAGAGGGGAGGAAGGTAGGGGGCACTGGATAAAAGAAGGGGAAGATATTAGTCAAAGAACATATATGCACAGCCCATGGACACAGACATCAGTGTGGTGAAGGCCAAGAGAAAGGGGGGTTGCTGGTTGGAGGTGGGTAAAGTGGGGGCAGGGGCGCAATGGAGGACATCTGTAACAGTGTCAACAACAAAGATAAAATTTAAAAAATAAATGAAGTACTTATGCATAATATATCATGATAAACCCTGGAAAAAGTACATAAAGTTAATAAAAGCAATGTAAATATTTTTAAAAAGCTAATACCGAAGAATTCATATAGTTTAATACCATTTATCTAGAGTTCATAACAACATTAATATTATGTTTATATTAAATATGTAAATTTGGAGAATCAAGGGCATGATAGACATAAATTCAAAATAGTGTTTACTCTTGAGAGAGGGAGGGAGGCAGGAAAGGGCAAGAAACAGCATAGAAGGGGTTACAATTTCATTGGTAATATTCTTTTCTTTAAACTTGATAGAGGGTACACAGATGTTTATCATTTTTTAAGTATATCATCTAATTCAGCATATATCCTTTTTAAAACTGTGATTATTTCATAATTTAAATGTACACACAACAAAGACACGAAGAAAATTATTCTACTTACACAAAGCAAGAAGATTAACCTAATAATAAAGATAGATGGAAGCTACTTTGATGTCTGTAGATTAAAAAGGAGATATGGGAAACTTTTACGAAAGAAACAAGAAATCTGTTGGATAAAAAGTTCTTTTTCATGCTCTGAATTTATTCCACTTTAGTAAAAATTTTACTATCATACATAATTTAATAGATAATCTAATAATCACAATTAACAAGTTCAGAGATATATTGCTTTTACATTAAAAATCAGTTTATTTTTGCCGTAACCTGTTTGGCTCAGTGGCTAGAGCGTCGGCCTGCGGACTGAAAGGTCCCAGGTTCAATTCCGGTCAAGGGCATGTACCTTGGTTGCGGGCACATCCCCAGTAGGGGGTGTGCAGGAGGCAGCTGATTGATGTTTCTCTCTCATCGATGTTTCTAACTCTCTATCCCTCTCCCTTCCTCTCTGTAAAAAAATCAATAAAATATTTTAAAAAATAAATAAAATCAGTTTATTTTAATAGCCAGTTGTTTTATTCCATTCTGCAGCCCAGTAGTAAAGTGCATCATTGTTTTGCTTCCTGGGTCCCATTATTGAAGTCTGATTTAGTTCCTTAAAATTCAAATTCACACATCCCAGCAGAGTCATTACTTTATTTATGTCGTTTGAGATTATTTATACTGAGTACACTTCTCTGCTCTGTTTTCTAAGCTCTTTAAATCACATTTGATATTTCTAAGTCCAGTTATGTGCTGAACTATAACTTAAAAGTAGCACATAGTAGTGAAGAACATAGGTTTGGATCCTACCTCCTGCACTCAGCTTTACAAAGTCATTAAGTGCTCTATGTCTCTGCTTTCTTATCGGGTTGTTGAGGATTGAGAGAAGTAATATATGTGAAGTTCTTACAAAACTGCCTGGCAAATGGTAAGTGCTTATATAAGTTTTTGCTGTTGTTATTGTTGGTAGTAGTAGTAGCCATAGAAGTAGTGGTTGTAGAGCAATAGCAACAGTAATAATGGTATGAGCGGTGTAAGCAACTTCCAGATAAATGAATATGTGTGTATGTATATATGTATGTGTGTGCGTGTGCATGTGTGTGTATCTAGATATTACATATTTGGAATGTCTAGGAAAGAATATATATTCTACTTGATAATGATACATTTTAGACACATCATTCTAGGTTAATAATTCCATTTTTTTAATATTTTTAACTTTAAAACAACCTTAAGATGCTTGAGACCTCCAGTCTGCATATCACCACCTGGTATTCCCATTTATTTCTGTCATCTTACTTCTCTGGGGAAAGGACAGAGGGAAAAAGAAAGAAGGGAAAGAGGTGTAGTAAAGAGGAGATGTTCATACATGTTGCTTTTATTTCATGTAATAACATGGAATAAATATTTGAAAAAGTATCTTATATAGGGAACTAATAGACTGAATTGGCTTTTCACATGAAGGATCTTCTAAACACAATCTGGATACATTTATAACCTGAAATCAGTCATTGTCATAGTAGTAATTTATGAGTCATATAATAAAGAATTTTCCAAAACCGGTTTGGCTCAGTGGATAGAGCATTGGCCTGCGGACTGAAGGGTCCCGGGTTCGATTCCAGTCAAGGGCATGTACCTGGGTTGCGGGTATATCCCCAGTAGGAGATGTGCAGGAGGCAGCTGATCGATGTTTCTCTTTCATCGATGTTTCTAACTCTCTATCTCTCTCCCTTCCTCTCTGTGAAAAATCAATAAAATATATTTTTTTTAAAAAGAATTTTTCAAAGAAAACCATCTTATTTAATAAAGAGGCAATATACAAATTGACCTTCATGCCCTCACAAGATGGCTGCCTACAACCAAGCTGGCAGGGGGTTAGTGAGGGATGACCAAATGACTGAACAGCAGGCTGCATGGGGCGACCAGGCTGACAGGGGTGCTCTGAAGGAAACCAAGCCAGCAGGGGGGACAATTGGGGGTGACCAGGCCAGCAAGGGGGGCAGTTGGGGGCAACCAGGATGGCAAGGGGGGCAGTTAGGAGCAACCTGGCCAGCAGTGGGGGGCAGTTAGGGGCAATCAGGCTGGCAAGAGGGTCAGTTAGGGTCGACCAGGCAGGCAGGTAAGCGATTAGGAGCCAGCGGTCCAGGATTGTGAGAGGGATGTCCAACTACCAGTTTAGGCCCGATCCCTGGGGGCAGTCAGACAACCCCTGAGGGTTCCCAGATTGAAGAGGGTGCAGGCTGGGCTGAGGGGACCCCCCATCCCATGCACAAATTTCGTGCACTGGGCCTCTAGTCTAATCTATAATAATAAAAGTATAATATGCTAATTAGACCAGATGTCCTTTCAGACAAAGCCGGGGCTGCGAGGGAAGCCCAGGTCCTGGGTGCCAAAGGGAAGCTGTGCTGGCAGCCAGGGGAAGGAAGGCCTACTCTTGCATGAATTTTGTGCATCGGGCCTCTAGTATTATATAAAGTCCTCAGTTTAACCTTGAAATTCTTTACTGCAGAAATTCTCAGGATGAGCAAACTATCATGTGAGATTTTAAATAGAGTTTATAATTACAGTTGATCTTTGGGAGGTAAAAACCTGTATTATGTTTCACATGTGTTTCCTAGAATAAAGCTTTCTTCGCATGTGAATAAACACTGAATCTCATATTCAACCTCCTATGTACCATTTTTATGTGAGCTGAGCTCTGAGCTTGCAGCTAGGTGCTCAGGTACATTTGATATGCGTGCATGGCCATGCACCACATGGACCTGCATGGCTTTCCCTTGAGCACAGGCTCTGCAGGCTGCTGGCAGCCCTCTGGGAGGGGTTTGGTCCAGAGCCTGGAGCATTGCTGATCTTTCCCCCCAGGTGCTTTCTTCAATGGACAGCCACCGTAATAGTCTCAGGCATGAGAACAAATAACAGGACACACAAAGGTAGAATCATTCCCTTGCTGTTTTACGAAGGCAGTGGTTCTTAACTATGATGCAGATGAAATAATCTATGGTGCCCTGGCTAGTTTGGCTCAGTGGACAGATTGTTGGGCAGTGGACGGAAGGGTCCCAGGTTCGATTCTGGTCAAGGGCACATGCCTAGGTTGCAGGCTTGATCCTCAGTAGGGGACGTGCAGGAGGCAGATAATCAATGATTCTCTCTCATTATTGATGTGTGGTTTTTTTTCTCTCTCTCCCTCTCCCTTCCTCTCTGAGATCAATAAAAACATTTAAGAAAACCAATCTATGGTATTTCTGAAAAATACTGAAGCCCAGATGCCAGTTCTAGAGGTTTAATTACTCTGGGATGTAGCACAGGCGATGGTAATTTTAAAGTATTCCTGTGAGTCTAAGGGCAAACGGTGGAAAACTACATATCTAAGGTGTGAATAAACAATGTGTATATTACTACCACACAGATTATTTAGAAATGTGTTTTTTTCAATAGCAATGGCAAAAAAAAGATGCTTTTCTTTTTTTTAATTTTGTTTTATTGCTCAAGGTATTACAAAGAGCAGCACATATGTCTCCTTTTTTTTGCCCCTTGACCTTCCCCCAGCCTCCCCTACCCCCCAGTGTCTTGTGTCCATTGGTTATGCTTATATGCATGCATACAAGTCCTTTGGTTGATCTCTTAACCCCCTCTCCCCCACAACTCTCCCTGTCCTTCCCGCTGCAGTTTGACAATCTGTTTGAGGCAGTTCTGCCTCTGTATCTATTATTGTTCATAAGTTTATAGTGGTCTTTATTATACATGAATGAGTGAGATCATGTGGTATTTTTCCTTCATTGACTGGCTTATTACACTTAGCATAATGCTCTCCAGTTCCATCCATGTTGGGGCAAATGGCAACAATTCCTTCTTTTTTATAGCAGCGTAGTATTCCATCATGTAGATGTACCACAGTTTTCTAATCCATTCATCTGCTGATAGGCACCTAGGCAATTTCCAAATCTTAGCTATGGTAAATTGTGCTGCTATGAAAATAGGGATGCAGATATCCTTTCTGATTGGTGTTTCTGGTTTCTTGGGATATATTCCTAGAAGTGGGATCACTGGGTCAAATGGGAGTTCCATTTTTAGTATTTTGAGGAAACTCCATACTGTCTTCCATAGTGGTTGCACCAGTCTGCATTCCCACCAGCAGTGCACAAGTGTTCCTTTTTCTCCTCATCCTCTCCAGCACTTGTCGATTGTTGATTTGTTGATGATAGCCATTCTGATAGGTATGAGATGGTACCTCATTGTTGTTTTGATTTGCATCTCTCCGATGATTAGTGACTTTGAGCATGTTTTCATATGTCTCTTGGCTTTCTGAATGTCCTCTTTTGAAAAGTGTCTATTTAGGTTCTTTGACCATTTTTTTATTGGATTGTTTGTCTTCCTTTTGTTAAGTTGTATGAGTTCCCTATAAATGTTGGAGATTAAACCCTTATCAGTGATAATATTGGCAAATATGTTCTCCCATGCAGTGGGCTTTCTTGTTGTTTTGTTGATGGTTTCTTTTGCTGTGCAGAAGCTTTTTATTTTGATGTAGTCCCATTTGTTTATTTTCTCTTTAGTTTCCAATGCCCTAAGAGGAGTATCAGTGAAGAAATTGCTTCGGCATATGTCTGAGATTTTGTTGCCCTTGGATTCCTCTAGTATTTTTATGGTATCCCGTCTTACATTTAAGTCCTTTATCCATTTTGAGTTTATTTTTGTGTATGGTGTAAGTTGGTGGTCTAGTTACATTTTTTAATACATGTATCTGTCCAATTTTCCCCAACACCATTTATTAAAGAGCCTATATTGAATCCATTGCAGGTTCTTGCCTCCTTTGTCAAATATTAATTCAGCACATTGGTTCGGGTCAATTTCTGGGTTCTCTACTCTATTTCATTTGTTCTTGTGCCAGTACCAGGCAGTTTTGAGAACAGTGGCTTTGTAATACAGCTTGATATCTGGTAATAAGATCCCACCTACTTTGTACTTCTTTCTCAGGATCGCTGCACCTATTCGGGTTCTTTTTTTATTCCAGATGAATTTTTGGAGAGTTCATTCTAGGTCTGTGAAATATGCTGTTGGTATTTTAATGAGTGCATTGAATTTATGGTATTTTAATGAGTGCATTGAATTTATAGATTGCTTTGGGTAGTATGGACATTTTAATGATGTTGATTCTACCAATCCATGAACATGGTATGTTCTTCCTCTTCCTCTATCTCTTTCTTCAGTGTCCTGTAGTTTTCCCCATTTAGGTTTTTTACCACCTAAGTTAAGTTTATTTGTAGGTATCTTAAATTTTTTGGTGTGATGGAAAATGGGATTGCTTTTTTAGTTCTCTTTCT
Organism: Myotis lucifugus; assembly: GCF_000147115.1. Lineage (NCBI taxonomy): Eukaryota > Metazoa > Chordata > Mammalia > Chiroptera > Vespertilionidae > Myotis > Myotis lucifugus. The sequence continues at coordinate 510,461 of NW_005871446.1, read as the reverse complement.
GTAAGTATAGAAATGCCATAGATTTTTTGGCATTAATTTTGTATCCTGCTACATTGCCAAATTCATTTACTAAGTCTAATAGTTTTCTGATGGAGTCTTTAGGGTTTTTTATGTACAATATTATGTCATCTGTGAATAAGGACAGTTTTACTTCTTTTCCAATTTGGATGCCTTTTATTTCTTCTTCTTGTCTAATTGCAATGGCTAATACTTCCAGTCCTAAGTCGAACAGGAGTGGCATCCCTGTCTTGTTCTTGTTCTTAGGGGAAATGGTTTTAGTTTTTGCTAATTGAACATGATGTTGGTTGTGGGGTTGTTCTACATGGCTTTTATTATGTTGAGGTATGATCCTCCTATTCCCACCTTGCTGAGAGTTTTTATTCAAAATGGGTGTTGGGAGCTGCTGAGTGGCTGTCCTCCTCATCCCTCTAGCCCCCCAGGGAGGCCGCCCTCAGCCAGGAGACTGTGGGAGCTGCAGGAGGAAGGTAACATGACTTTGGGAACGGAAGTTGGATGACGCAGGGAACTGCACCTCTCTGTGTGGAGCACACGTTATGAACCCCTTCTGGAGCAGGTCTGCAAGCTCTGGACACAAACGATGTGACGGTGAAGAGAAGACAGTGACTGGGGACAGGAAGACCAGCCCTCCACGCACGGCTCCAAAGAAGCAGCTGCCTTCTGTTCCCAAGAATGATTTGCCCACCATGAAGCCCACGTCTCCTGCTCCAGCAGCACAGTCAACCGATGGCACCCACGCTTCCTACGGACCCTTCTACCTGGAGTACTCTCTCCTTGCAGAATTCACCTTGCTGGTGGAGCAGAAGCTGCCGAGTGTCTGCTCTCAGCCTCAATCTCTCTGCTGGAGCCTGAGATGAGTGTCGCCTGCAAAAGACATTTTGTGTGCTGGCCCTTTAAGAGGACACCTGATTTTTCACTAGACCTCCAGTACCTCCCTGGTGGATGAAATGCCCACTGATTTTTACAGGCAGTTGTTATGCCGCTGCCTCTTCCCAGGTCTGGTGCTCTGGAATGAGGAGCTCAGTGAGGCATTGAGACACCTCATTCCTCAGGGGCTACCTTTGCAACTGAAATATTCCCAAAGGTTCTCTACTGCCACACAAGGGTGTGGGGCCAGCCCTTTTCAGGTCTCTTACCTAACACCCTGGGTTTGGCTTTGTCTCTAACCCTTGGTTATAAGGCTTATGTCCAACTCTTCTTCCTTTGATTGTTCAGGTTGCTTGTTCTATCATTTAGCTGTCATTCACCTTTGGTCCTGGGAGGAGATGAGTGTACCTTCCAACTACTCCTAGCCATCATGCATCCCCTACCATCTGTGTATCTTCTGTGGTGAGGTGACTGTCCAGGTCTCATGCCCATTTTAAAATTATTTTTTTCTTTATTTCCTAATTTTGGAAGATTAAGAGTTGTTGTTGTTTTTATAATATATTTAGAAACCACTTCTTTGCCATATATTTTCTTGAAAACACTTACCCAGAATCTGTGGCTCATATACAAATCGGTGAGAAGACTGATATTCAAGGAAAAGTCCTGCTCTGGATTTTCTAATGTTCCCCCGTCATCAGAGACTTTAAGATTTTAAAAAACTAAATAGCGTACTTTACTTACATAGATAAGTGATATATGGATAACACTGAACATATGACAGTAATATTATCAGAACTATCAAAATCATACATGAATTACACAAAAAAATCAACTCTAGGAGTAGATAGATTTGCAAGTCCCAAACCAGAGATGACTTGACCTTCACTTGTGGCCCAGTGTGTATTTTTCACTTCTGCCTCTCTCATTTCAGTCACAGGCAGACTCAAATACACATATGCATGTCTGCCCGTTGAAATCAGATGTAAGGGGTTTAAAGGGAGGGATCCTCAATGCAGACCATTGGTCCATGTGTCTCATTAAGAGGATCCCTGAAGTATTCATCAGTTAACACATCGAGAACTCTGCACTGAATTGAGCACCTGCTCAGCTTCCTATGACGACGTGGACCAAGATTGGTGGTCCCATCCCATCTCCATGGATCTCAGTGCTATTTCCAATCCCTGCCTATTTCATCAGGGCTCTGACGGGGAATCTCAAAAATACACCTCTGAACAATTCTGCAACAATTTCTGTGGGGGGACCTGCCAGTGCAGGTGTGCCCCTGGGGGACTTTGGCAGGTCCTGCACACTGTTCTACCTCAAGAGGGGCTTTCCCCTACCTCCCCAGGGCATCTGCTGGGGTTTCTGCTGCCTCACTTTGTCCCTAGGGCTTGTTCCCACCAGCCCAGAAACCTGATCAGGGTGGTGGGGCATCTCTGGCATGTAGAGGCCTGTGCACTGCCTCTCATGTTGGAAGTGCATGTGTTTGCCCTTTGTCCCTTTAGAAAACTCCAACCTTTGAGAGTTTTCTGCACCACAGGGCTGACACACCTGGGCCTAGTGTTGTGTGGAATGCTTTCCAGCTTGTGGTTTGTCTTCCCAGATTTCTGCATTTTTCCAGCTGTTTTGGGACCAGGAAGAGACAGCCACTGCCTGATTGGCTTCTGGCCCTGGGGTCACACTTAGCACAGGGGTCTCTGCCCTCAGATTATGTGCATGCTTACTGAAAGGGCTTTCTTTCCTCCATCTAATCTCTAATCCATCTATGAATTCCCTTTTAATAGCAAAAATGTTATTTCAGATAAAACAGATAAACATGTGAGCTGATGCAAAAAGCACTTATTGTGAGATTCCATTTCTAGGGAATAGGTAAGGGGCAGAGACAGGAATCAGATCAGGGACAGGAGGAGTGGGGACTGAGTTCTGTGTTGCAGGGTCTCCTTTTGGGATGATGGGACATCCTGAAACTAGACAGTGGTGATGCTTACACAGCATCATGACTGACCTTCATGCCCAGGAATTTAAATATGAAAAATAATATTTAAAATATGAACAATTACCATTTAAAGTATATTATTTATTATTACAATGTATTATATAATGAAATAATTAAAACTAAAGATAGAAATAAAAAAAATAATAAAAGTAAGACCTCAAATAAGAAAAATGAATACACAACACAAATCAAACAATGGAGAACACGGCGAACACATTGAAAAAACGGCCCTTGAGCTGGGCCCTCCACAGGCAGCTCCTTCTCCAAGGCAGGAATCTGCATGAGCTCCAGGGAGGGTTCTTCCTCCAGCCGTGGTGGGGTCTCAGTTGCATCTGGAGCCGGCCCTGTCTCCTCAGCTGAAGCTGGAGCAGCTGCTGGAGGTGGTGAAAGCTCAGGAGGAGGACACACCTCCAGCTCTGCATCCTGCTCTTCATGTTGTGAATCAGATGTTTCAGGAACCACATCCACCTTCTGGGCTGGTGCTGGAGTCAGAGGAGGAGAAAAGATCACCCAGGTGCCTGCATTTCCATCTGTTCCTCCCAACTGAGAACACAGGTAGTGCCTAGGGCCCATCAAAGAATGTGCTCCACACTGGCAGTCAAGCAGAGGCGTGGTCTGAGGCCGGTCTTTGCTACTGGCCAGGCTCTGGGGTTTCTCTGGAAACAATCCCTCCCCAGAAACTCGCCTGCACACCCCCCATCCATTTGTTCCCTACAACGCCCCCCCCACCTCCTCACCCTTAGGCTCTGACTCCTTGGGCTCTGCCTCGATGGTCTCCAGCTCTTCACTCCTGGTTTTGGAAATTGCCATGCTGGTGTTCTGACTGAGTGGCTTTGAGTTTAGAGGTTTGTGGAGCCTGGGCGGCTTCGCTGGAGGAATCCTGCTGCATTCACCCACGGGCCCTGGGTCCCCAGGCCCCCCGGTGGCCACACACTCCTCAGGCCTCTCCTGGCCCTCGGTGCTGTGGCCCACCGTCCAATCAAGGGGCCAGGGGTCTTCCTCCACCACCAGATGCTCCACATTGACCTGGGAGTAGCTCTGCAATGACAGTGACCAGCAACAGGTCAGGAGGCCTCAAGCCTGGCCCCAGTCCCTGCTGCTGCTTCTGCCTCCTGGACCTTCTGCTCCCAGATCAGGCCCAGCCCTGTGTCTGCACAGACCTCCACCCAGGGGAAATGAGAGTCACCTCCAGGGCCCAGGATAGACCTCAGGCAGAGGGCGCCGCTCACACTCCACGTCCACCCAGCCAGCCTTGACCTGGGCTGCAAACATGACTGGTCCTGACCCTCCAACCCAACTTTTTCCAAATCCACCCAGGCCCTCTGCCCCAACGCACACATACACACACACTCACATTTACA
>NW_005871446.1:487663-505740 GCF_000147115.1 Myotis lucifugus | reverse complement strand
GGAAGTGAGGTCACCTGAGGGTCCCCTACCCCAACTATCTCCTCAGACATGAGCAGTGACCTCACTTCCTGACGATGGAGCCAACAGAAGAATGGTAACCACGCACCACATTCTATAACTGCCCCTTCCCGTCTCACTCGGACAGAGACAGTGGAGAGGACAGCATGTTTTCCTGTTGTCTCCCCGTGTGCCGAGGTCGAGGCCTCAAGCGAGGCAGCGATGAGAGTGTGTTTAGACGTGCCCGCCGCTGGATCCGGGCCCAGCCCAGACGACGCCTGTGGCCCTTTGCCCGGCGGGATGCGGCGGTAACACAGGGAGGCTTAGGGGAGTTGTTTTCAGGACAGGCCTCCACTCTGATCCCACCTGAGCAGCCCTATCCCAGCCGTGTGTGTGTGTGTGTGTGTGTGTGTCCTGGATTAGGAACAGGTTGGGTTGGGGGGTCAGGACCAGTCATGTTTGCACCCCAGGTCAAGGCTGGCTGGGTGCATGTTTGCAGCCCAGGTCAAGGCTGGCTGGGTGGACGTGGAGTGTGAGGGGTGCCCTCTGCCCGAGGTCTATCCTGACCCCTGGAGGTGACTCTCATTTCCCCTGGGTGGAGGTCTGTGCAGACACAGGGCTGGGCCTGATCTGGGAGCAGAAGGTCCAGGAGGCAGAAGCAGCAGCAGGGACTGGGGCCAGGCTTGAGACCTCCTGACCTGTTGCTGGTCACTGTCATTGCAGAGCTACTCCCAGGTCAATGTGGAGCATCTGGTGGTGGAGGAAGACCCCTGGCCCCTTGATTGGACGGTGGGCCACAGCACCGAGGGCCAGGAGAGGCCTGAAGAGTGTGTGGCCACCGGGGGCCCTGGGGACCCAGGGCCCGTGGGTGGATGCAGCAGGATTCCTCCACCGAAGCCGCCCAGGCTCCACAAACCTCTAAACTCAAAGCCACTCAGTCAGAACACCAGCATGGCAATTTCCAAAACCAGGAGTGAAGAGCTGGAGACCATCGAGGCAGAGCCCAAGGAGTCAGAGCCTAAGGGTGAGGAGGTGGGGGGGGGTTGTAGGGAACAAATGGATGGGGGGTGTGCAGGCGAGTTTCTGGGGTGGGGTTGTTTCCAGAGAACCCCCAGAGCCTGGCCAGTAGAAAAAACCTCCTAAGACCTTGCCTCTGCTTGACTGCCAGTGTGGAGCACATTCTTTGATGGGCCCTAGGCGCTACCTGTGTTCTCAGTTGGGAGGAACAGATGGAAATGCAGGCACCTGGGTGATCTTTTCTCCTCCTCTGACTCCAGCACCAGCCCAGGAGGTGGATGTGGTTCCTGAAACATCTGATTCACAACATGAAGAGCAGGATGCAGAGTTGGAGGTGTGTCCTCCTCCTGAGCTTTCACCACCTCCAGCAGCTGCTCCAGCTTCAGCTGAGGAGACAGGGCCGGCTCCAGATGCAACTGAGGCCCCACCATGGCTGGAGGAAGAACCCTCCCTGGAGCCCATGCAGATTCCTGCCTTGGAGAAGGAGCTGCCTGTGGAGGGCCCAGCTCAAGGGCCGTTTTTTCAATGTGTTCGCCGTGTTCTCCATTGTTTGATTTGTGTTGTGTATTCATTTTTCTTATTTGAGGTCTTACTTTTATTATTTTTTTTATTTCTATCTTTAGTTTTAATTATTTCATTATATAATACATTGTAATAATAAATAAATATACTTTAAATGGTAATTGTTCATATTTTAAATATTATTTTTCATATTTAAATTCCTGGGCATGGAGGACAGTCATGATGCTGTGTGAGCATCACCACTGTCTAGTTTCAGGATGTCCCATCATCCCAAAAGGAGACCCTGCAACACAGAACTCAGTCCCCACTCCTCCTGTCCCTGATCTGATTCCTGTCTCTGCCCCTTACCTATTCCCTAGAAATGGAATCTCACAATAAGTGCTTTTTGCATCAGCTCACATCTTTATCTGTTTTTATCTGAAATAACATTTTTGCTATTAAAAGGGAATTCATAGATGGATTAGAGATTAGATGGAGGAAAGAAAGCCCTTTCAGTAAGCATGCGCATAATCTGAGGGCAGAGACCCCTGTGCTAAGTGTGACCCCAGGGCCAGAAGCCAATCAGGCAGTGGCTGTCTCTTCCTGGTCCCAAAACAGCTGGAAAAATGCAGAAATCTGGGAAGACAAACCACAAGCTGGAAAGCATTCCACACAACGCTAGGCCCAGGTGTGTCAGCCCTGTGGTGCAGAAAACTCTCAAAGGTTGGAGTTTTCTAAAGGGACAAAGGGCAAACACATGCACTTCCAACTTGAGAGGCAGTGAACAGGCCTCTACATGCCAGAGATGCCCCACCACCCCGATCAGGCTTCTGGGCTGGTGGGAACAAGCCCTAGGGACAAAGTGAGGCAGCAGAAACCCCAGCAGATGCCCTGGGGAGGAAGGGGAAAGCGCCTCTTGGGGTAGAACAGTGTGCAGGACCTGCCAAAGTTGCACAGGGGCACACCTGCACTGGCAGGTCCCCCCACAGAAATTGTTGCAGAATTGTTCACAGATGTATTTTTGAGATTCCCCGTCAGAGCCCTGATGAAATAGGCAGGGATTGGAAATAGCACTGAGATCCATGGAGATGGGATGGGACCACCAATCTTGGTCCACGTGGGTCACGGAAGCTGAGCAGGTGCTCAATTCGGTGCAGGGGTCTCTATGTGTCAACAGATGAGGACTTCAGGGATCCTCTCACATGAGACACATGGACCAATGGTCTGCATTGAGGATCCCTCCCTTTAAACCCCTTACATCTGATTTCAACGGGCAGACATGCATATGTGCATGTGAGTCTGCCTGTGACTGAAATGAGAGAGGCTGAAGTGAAAAATACACACTGGGCCACAAGTGAAGGTCAAGTCATCTCTGGTTTGGGACTTGCAAATCTATCTACTCCTAGAGTTGATTTTTTTGTGTAATTCATGTATGATTTTGATAGTTCTGATAATATTACTGTCATATGTTCAATGTTATCCATATATCACTGATCTATGTAGTAAAGTACGCTATTTAGTTTTTTAAAATCTTAAAGGCTCTGATGACGGGGGAATATTAGAAAATCCAGAGCAGGACTTTTCCTTGAATATCAGTCTTCTCACCGATTTGTATATGAGCCACAGATTCTGGGTAAGTGTTTTCAAGAAAATATATGGCAAAGAAGTGGTTTCTAAATATATTATAAAAACAACAACAACTCTTAATCTTCCAAAATTAGGAAATAAAGAAAAAAATAATTTTAAAATGGGCATGAGACCTGGACAGTCACCTCACCACAGAAAATACACAGATGGTAGGGGATGCATGATGGCTAGGATTAGTTGGAAGGTACACTCAACTCCTCCCAGGACCCAAGGTGAATGAGAGCTAAATGATAGAATAAGCAACCTGAACAATCATAGGAAGACGAGTTGTACATAAGCCTTATAACAAAGGGTTAAAGACAAAGCCAAACCCAGGGTGTTAGGAAAGAGACCTGAAAAGGGCTGGCCCCACACCCTTGTGTGGCAGTAGAGAACCTTTGGGAATATTTCAGTTGCAAAGGTACCCCCTGAGGAATGAGGTGTCTCAATACCTCACTGGGTTCCTCATTCCAGAGCACCAGACCTGGGAAGAGGCAGCGGGATAACAACTGCATGTAGAAATCAGTGGGGATTTCTTATTTGTATCTTCTTCCATTTCTTTCTTCATTTTCTTATATTTTCCCAAGTATATGTCTTTTTCATTTTGTTTTATTGCTTAAATTATTACAAAGAGTATTATAAATGTCTCTCCCCCCTTGACATTCCCCTGGCACCCCCTACTCTCCAGTGTTTTTGTCCATTGCTTATGCTTATATGCGTGCATACAAGTCCTTTGGTTGATCTCTTACCAACTATCCTCCCAACCCTCCCTGGCCTTACCACTGTAGTTTGACAGTCTGCTCAATCCTTCTCTGCTTCTGTATCTATTTTTGTTCATCAGTTTATAATGGTCTTCATTATCCATAAATGTGTGAGATCATGTGGTATTTTTCTTTCATTGACTGGCTTATTTCACTTAGCATAATGCTCTCCAGTTCCATCCATACTGTTGCAAATGGTAAGAATTTCTTCTTTTTTACAGAAGCATAGTATTCCATTGTGTACATGTATCATGGTTTTCTAATCCACTCATCTGCTGATGGGCACTTAGGCTTTTCCAAATCTTAGCTATGGTGAATTATGCTGCTATGAACATAGGGGGTTCATATATTTTTTCTGAATGGTGTTTCTGGTTTCTTGGGATATATTCCTAGAAGTGGGATCACTGGGTAAAATGGGAGTTCCATTCTTAGTTTTTTAAGGAAACTCCATACTGTCTTCAATAGTGTCTGCACCAGTCTGCATTCCTACCAGCAGTGCACGAGTGTTCCTTTTTCTTCCCATCCTCACCAGCACTACTTGTTTGTTGATTTGTTGATGATACCCATTCTGACAGGTGTGAGATGGTACCTCATTGTTGTTTTGTTTTGCATCTCTCCAATGATTAGTGATTTTGAGCATGTTTTCATATGTCTCTTTGCTTTCTGAATGTCCTCTTTTCAAAAGTGCCTGTTTAGGTCCTTTGCCCATTTTTGATTGGATTGTTTATCTTCCTTTTGTTAAGTTGTATGAGTTCCCTATAAATGTTGGAGATTAAACCCTTATTGGTGATAACATTAGCAAATATGTTCTCCCATGCAATGGCTTTCTTGTTGTTTTGTTGATGGTTTCTTTTGCTGTGCAGAAGCTTTTTATTTTGATGTAGTCCCATTTGTTTTGTTTTTTTTCTCATTAGTTTCCAATGCCCTAGGAGCTGTATCGGTGAAGAAATTTTTTTGGCATATGTCTGAGATTTTGTTGCCTTTGGATTCCTCTAGTATTTTTATAGTTTCCAGTCTTACATTTAAGTCCTTTATCCATTTTGAGTTTATTTTTGTGTATGGTATATGTTGGTGGTTTATTTTTATTTTTTTGCATGTATCTGTTTAATTTTCCCAACACCATTTATTGAGGACACTGTCTTGACTCCATTGTATGTTCTTGCCTCCTTTTTCAAAAATTAAATCAGGCTTTTCCTCCCTGGCTGCTTGAAGACCTACCTTCATCATGAATGACACAGTAACCATCTGGACCAGGAAATTCATGACCAACAGACTACTTCAGCGGAAGCAAATGGGCATTGATGTCCTTCACCCTGGGAAGGAAACCGTACCCAAGATAGAAATCCGGGAAAAACTAGCCAAAATGTATAAGACCACACCTGATGTCATCTTTGTGTTTGGATTCAGAACCTACTTTGGTGATGGCAAGACCACTGGCTTTGGCATGATTTATGATTCCTTGGATTACACAAAGAAAAATGAACCCAAACACAGACTTGCAAGACATGGCCTATATGAGAAGAAGAAGACCTCAAGAAAACAGAGAATGGAACACAAGAACAGAATGAAGAAAGTCAGGGGGACTGCAAAGGCCAACGTTGGTGCTGGCAAAAAGTGAGCTGGAGATTGAACTACAGAAGGAGTAAAGATTCTTCGGTGACTTTATCTGTGATGGTTGTGCAGATTTTTCATGAGAAGATTAATAAACTATAAACTTTAAAAAAAATTAAATCAGAATATTGGTTCAGGTCTATTTCTGGGTTCTCTATTCTATTTCATTGATCTATATATCTGTTCTTATGCCAGTACCAGGCAGTTTTGAGAACAGTGGCTTTGTAATTCAGCTTGATATCTGGTATTGAGATCCCACCTACTTTGTTCTTTCTCAGGATCACTTCAGCTATGAGGGGTCTGTGTTTATTCCAGATGAATTTTTGGAAAGTTTGTTCTAGGTCTGTGAAATATGCCTTTGGTATTTTAATGGGAATTGCATAGAATTTATAGATTGCTTTGGGTAGTATGGATATTTTCATGATGTTGATTCTACCAATCCATGAGGATGGTATGTTCTTCCATCTGTTTATGTCTTCCTCTATCTCTTTTTTCAGTGTCCTGTAGTTTTCTGTGTTTAGGTCTTTTACCTCCTAATTAAGTTTATTCCTAGGTATTTTAATTTTTTTGGTGCGACGGTAAATGGGATTGCTTTTTTAGTCTCTCTTTTTGTAAGTTCTCTATTGGTGTACAGAAATGCCATAGATTTCTTGGTGTTAGTTTTGTATCTTGCTACTTTGCCAAATTCATTTATTAAGTCTGTTTTTTTATGTAGTCCTTAGGGTTTTTTATTGTACAATATTATGTCATCTGTGAATAAGGACAGTTTTACTTCTTCTTTTCCAATTTGGATGACTTTTATTTCTTCTTCTTGTCTAATTGCAATGGCTAATACTTCCAGTACTAAGTTGAACAGGAGTGGTGAGAGTGGGCATCCCTGTCTTGTTCCTGTTCTTAGGGGAAATGGTGTTAGTTTTTGCCCATTCAGTATGATGTTGGCTGTGGGTTTGTCATATATGGCTTTTATTATATTGAGGTATGATCCTTCTATTCCCACCTTGCTGAGAGTTTTTATCAAAAATGGGTGCTGCCGTAACCGGTTTGGCTCAGTGGATAGAGCGTTGGCCTGTGGACTGAAAGGTCCCAGGTTTGATTTTGGTCAAGGTCATGTACCTTGGTTGTGGGCACATCCCCGGTGCGGGGGGGGGGGGGGGTGTGGGAGGCGGCTGATCGATGTTTCTCTCTCATCGATGTTTCTAACTCTCTATCCCTCTCCCTTCCTCTCTGTAAAAAATCAATAAAATATATTTTTTAAAAACAATGGGTGTTGAATTTTGTCAAATGCTTTTTCTGCATCAGTTGATATGACCCTGTGGTTTTTTTCTCTCAATTTGTTTATGTGATGTATCACGTTTATTGATTTGTGGATATTGTACCATCCTTGCATTCCTGGGATAAATCCTACTTGGTCATGGTGTATGATCTTTCTGATATACTGCTGGATCCGATTTGCTAGGATTTTGGCATCTATGTTCATGAGGGATATTGGCCTGTAATTCTCTTTCATTGTGTTGTCTTTATCTGGTTTTGGTATGAGGATGATGCTGACTTCATAGAATGAGCTGGGACGTGTTCCTTCCTCTTGAATTTTTTGGAATAGTCTGAGGAGGATAAGTTTTAGTTCTTCCTTGAATGTTTGGTAAATCTCCCCTGGGAAGCCGTCTGGCCCCGGGCTTTTGTTTGCTGGAAGCTTTTTGATGACTGCTTCAATTTCTTCCATAGTTATTGGTCTATTGAGATTTTTAGATTCTTCCTGATTTAGTTTTGGAATGTTGTATTTTTCTAGGAATATGTCCATTTTCCCTGGTTCAAATTCAGTGCTGCCCCCCTGCGTGGGCATGGGGTCTGGTCGCAGGGAACAAATTCAGTGCAGCCTCTCTGCTAGGGTGCAGGGTCTGGTCGTGGCAAACAAACTCCCCTGGTCTGCACCCCCAGGCCCAAATTTAGTGCTGTCTTCCTGTGTGGGCACAGGACCCGGTCGCAGGAAACAGTCTCCCCAACAATGTGCACCCAGGCCCAAACTCAGCACAGTCTTCCTGCCTGGGCATGGAGCCCAGTCGCGGGAAACAAATTCCCTGAGTTCGTGCACATCCAGACTCAAACTCAGCCTTGTCTCCCTGCCCTGGGTAGGCACGGGATCTGATCCCAGAAAACAGTCTCTCCAAGAATACACACCCAGGCTCAAAATTCAGCACAGTCTCCCAGCCCTGTGTGGGCGTGGGATCTGGTCACAGAAAAACAGTCTTCCCAAGGATGTGCACCTAGGCTCAAATTCAGCACAGTCTCCCTGCCCATGGAGCCTGGTTGCGGGAAACAAACTTCCCATGTCAGACACCAAGGCTCAAAGTCAGGCAGAGCTGCTGCTGCTGAGTGTGTGCAGAAAGCCCTATTGTGCAGCCCGGATCTGGCAGTTCCTATGCCTCTGCTGCGGGGGTTGTGGGGGAGGGGGATTGGCTTTGTGACTCAGAAATCTGCGGCCAGGGTGCCTGGAGTCTTGGTGTCCCTGGGTCTGCAGCTGTGGTCGCAGGTCTTCTACCAGAGCGGCTGTAGGGTTCCGGTTTGCTACCGAGACCAGACTGGGTGGTGGCGAGGCTAGGATCCTAGTCTCAAGCAGTTCTGTTCTTCAAGATGGTGTGGTCTCTGCACCGCTGGTGTCCTTCTTGGAGTGTTTGCGGCAGCAGGGTTTTGCCATCTGAGACTGCCCGGATTGGCAGCCCCTTGAAAGACCTGTAGGATCTAACTGTCCCTAATTCACTCACACACATCCACACACTCCTCTATAGCTCCCTCACTCTCTCACACACTCTCCCTCCCTACCTTCCTGCCGGTTGCCATTTTTCCGGATCAAAAAAGATGCTTTTCTAAGAAGATATTAAATCAACTTCTCTGCATAGACTTATAAATCATTGCTATTAATATAGAACATTGGCATGATCTGATCAATAGAGGAATATGGCCATTTTCAACATGGCAAATTCATTTGTTGAAGTTATTACACATAAATATGCCATTCTTATGAAGTCATCTCAGGAAGTTCCATGTCCATGGTATTACTGATTGAAATACTAAATGGGGGAGGGGGAAAGGGGAGATTACCATTTACATTTAGTGGCTGGATCTTCATGCTCATATCTAGTCAAATATAAAACAGTAAATTAATAATTCTTCTAAGAAATTCTTGTACTCAGCAGGAAAATGTTTTTTCAAGCTCTCTTCAACTCTCTGTGGGTTTGAAAGTTCTGAAAATCCAAGGATAGGACATGTTCGAGGTTAGAACGGCCACTAACAGAACATAGAAACTCCTTCCTTGACAACATTGTAGCGTAAGCCCTGACCATTCGCCTATGTTTCCAAAAGAGTATTTTCAGAAGGAGAAGGCAAAGGAGAAACGAGGCATATAAAAGAAAGGCAACAATGAATAAAACAATAAAAGGAGATATGGCTGAACTTGGATCTTTAGGTAGAAAGGGCCCCCTCTGAGTGCAGAGCATGAATATTGATAGAAATTGTGCACTTGCCCATATCCTAGGGAATATCCTGAGTTACAATCACAAAAGAAACCCCATAAGGTTGCATAAGGATGAATAAAATATGTATCTACAAAGGAAAGGAAATTAAGCTGTCTTTATATGCCTCACCTGCAAGATTAATGCTAGAAAATAGTGGAGCAATGTTACCGAGTTCTGCATGAACAGGATTGTGGCCATGAGGTTATACCCAGGCAAATTTGTCCGTGCACCTGGGCAAAAAGAAAGGCATGGTCAGACACATCAGGATTCATAAAATACAACACTCACTCAATTCTTTGAAAACATTACTTGAGAGAGTACCCTGGGGGAACAAAAAATACCAGCATCGTTCTCTGACGGATATTTTGAAACTCTTAAAAGAGAAACACAAACTCTTATGAATTGGAATGGGGAAAGGTCTACAATTTATTAAGGAAAGGGGTTGATGTTAAAATAGTAAGTCCATTAGGCTTCATTTTGGAGATATAGATGAAACAGATACCATTTGTATTCTGAAGATGGGTATAGTCAGTGCTTCTATTTTTCAAAAGGAAAGGAAGATAATAGAGAGAAATGTCAGACACATTGGCTGGCACCTGCCGTGTGTTTTAAATCACATCCCACCTGAGTATTAATGAGTAGGTTTCATATCTGCTCAGCCTGGGAGAGTAGCTCTGAGATTCCTGAGGAAGTCTGGGTCAGGGAAGCCATTGCTTGGTCCAGCCTGGATTCCCAGAGCTCCGATTATTTGGGTTTAGAGACAATTCTCCCACCACATGTGCTTTTGTTGGCATCTTTGTACATCTCTCCCTCCCTCTCACGGGCCTTGTAGGAAGGGTGGTTGAGCTTGAATCCAGCATTCAGACATGACCAAGACCCTCTCCAACACTGTTACAGCATCATCCCAGTGCCATGATATAACAAGCACCCTGACCTAGGCCAGATAGAGCCCACTCCACATTCCACACTGGTGGGAAAGAAGTCTCAGCCTCATTCGAATTGTATTCACCTTGAGTTATTTTCAAACCAGCAAACAATGCTGAAAAGATTGGTCATCAATTAAAGATACAAGTGAGACTCTACGTAGGTTCTTATCTTTGTAATTTTTCATTCGAGCAAGACTAAAGTGATGATCAAATGTCATCTTCATAGAACTGAAAACCAGCCATGTCATAGGCCTCACTGCATTTCACCCTCACCCTTGCACTAAGAGATGATCCGGCAAGAGTATAACACTTTCTGCAGCAGGCCTTCTAGGGCCTAACACACACACACAACTTCTGACTATGAGATACCAATTATTGGCCCATTTATAGCTGCTTTGCCAATTCTTTCAGAATTTAGTTGCATATAAGTAATAACATAAAAATAAAAAAATCTATGAATATGAAGAAATTCATTGCATTTTATTTCTAATAATGAAAGCGAGATTAAAAAGGCAGGTCAGCCAACAATCCAGGGCACCCTAAATCCACCTCCACCTGCTGGCCGCTGCTAGGCTTAGTCACTGAAGGAGCCTGTGAACTCAACTTTTAACTCAAGGCCAACAAGCAGTTGATTATAGTCTTTGCAACTTTATTAGGGGGAGAAGTGTGCCCTTACATTTGTTGGAAACATGCTGATCTAGACGACCTTCTGTTAGTTTTCACTTAAAAACAGCGAAGTCACCTTTTGCTCCACATGACACTCTACAAGCCGCCTGTGAGGAGCAAGCCCCTGAGGGTCCGGACACCATGAGACCCCACACTTGCCCAGTGAGGAGCGGCTGCTCTGAGGTCACTGCTTTCCTTGGCCCTGCCCCAGGGCCAGAGTATTTCCTTAAACACAACCAGGCCATCTTCCCTTCAAATGCAACCTCCCCTACAACAACCCAAACGGTAAAGTAGGCTGAGCCAAGTGGTAAGACAGACACACCGGAAATCTATGATGCAGACTTAGAAGGAGAGAGGATCCATTCTAATCCAAGCATTGGAAGAGATGGGGCATGACTGGTGAGGCTGGGGAGGGGGAGGGGGTGGAGACGCTGATAAAACCTTGGAAGACGTTAACATTAGTGATAAGCCTTTAAAGATGCATGAGCTTTCGCTATGTTGAGAAAAAACAAATTTCCATTTTCCTGAAGGCTTGGAATTCACGGGGTTGGGGGAAAGGTAGATAGTGATTATATGTGAAGTGAACTATGGGAAAGGGCACCACTGCTTGATACTGTCACCACAACCACCACCTCATGTCGGAAATCCAGCCCAAGATGTAGAGATAAAAATAATAAAATGTGAAGTACAGCCACAGAAAGACACACATATGTGACATTTCAGTATCTAAAGTAGATTGCAATGTAATGTTTGGAAAACCTGAATTAAAGGGAATGTACTAAATTGATCTCAAAACATAGCAAACTGGGGGATAAGGACACACATGTAATACCTTAATTAACAAAGAAAATTTAAAACAAAAACAACCACACATAGCAGGCATAAGTGGCAATGCTTGCTTTGCTCACTGCCAGACTTGCCAAATGCAGCGGGTATTTTGAGAATTTTTCACCCAACACAAGTGAAGAGAAAGGAGTACAATGTTGGCCCCTGGGGAGCTCAGGTCTACAAGACAAGCAGTTTCTCAATATAAAATAAACTCTCATTAATAGTTCATGTACTCAAATCAACATTTATTCATGCTGGGTACTATTATTAAGATACGTTTGGCAAATGGAAAAGGGGCATATTGTAACAGGAATATATTATGTCTTTATTTGGTAGCATTATTTTTTTAAGTATACTTTTTTATTAAATATTTTTACAAAAAATTACAAAGTTCAAAAAAAGATACAAGTATAGTATAAGCAAAATTTTTTCCTCAACCTTTTGAGAGTAGGTTGCCAACCTGATTTCCTAGTTCCCAGAAACTTGGGTCTGTATTTCCTGCAAAGACATTCTTCTATATGCCAACAATACAATCAACAAAATCAGAAAACTAGTCCAAACATATCACTGCCATCAGACCCCATTCAAAGTGTGTCCAGTGTTGCAATATTATTTAATGAATACTAGTTTATTATATCAGTTTCAGGTGTACAACATAATGATTCAATACTTGCATATATTATAAAATGATCACATTAAATGTGGCTAATATTCATCACCACACATTTTTTTCTTGCCCTGGTAACTTTTAAGATCTAATCACTTAGGAACTTTCCAGTATACAGTACAATACACATTATTCAATATATAGTTGCCATGCTATACATCACATTGCCATGATTTTGTATATAATTGGAAATTTGTACCTTTCAAACCCCTTCATGCAGCTCTCACTCCCTGCTTTTGGCAAATACAAGTTAGTTTTTTGTATCTATGAGTTCATTTTTTGTTGTTGTTTTTTTGAATTCTACATATAAGTGACATCATATGGTATTTGTCATTCTTTGTCCAATTTATTTCACTTAACATAATACACCCAAGGTCCATTCACGTTGTCACAAATGGCAGGATTTCCTTCTGTTTATGACTGAATAATATTCTATATATAACTCCCTTATCCATTCATCCATCAAGAGACACCTAGGTCACTTTAATTCCTTGTTTATTGTAAACGATGCTGCAATGAACATGAGGATGCAGGTATTTTTTCAAGTTAGTCTTTTCATTTCTTTCAGGTAAATAATTAGAAGTGGAATTGCTGAGTCATATGGCAATTCCATTTTTTTATTTTTTGAGGAGCCTCCATACAGTTTTCCATAGTGGCTGTACCAATTTACATCCCCTCGTTTCTTCACATTCTCTCCAACACTTGTTACTTCTTGTCTTTTTTCTAATGGCCAGTCTAACAGGAAAGAGGTGCTTATCTTAGTGTGATTTTGACTTGCATTTCCCTGATAGTTAATGATAATGAGCACCTTTTCATGAACCGTTTAGGCATCTGTCTTTTTTGGAAAAACGTCTATTCAGATTATCTGCTTAATCCCACTGTTTGTGTTTTGTTTGTTTGTTTTGCTATTGAGTTACAGATTAATCATATTACACAACAGAATGTTTCTATATCTTGAATTAGATATAAAGCTCATATTTATTAGATAACTGTCAATTACACCCTCAATTTCACCTTAGGAAGACTTAGACCTATATTTATGGCTAAATTGAAGTTATTTCAATGTCAAGTTAGCAGTTGATAAATTATGCATTAATTTCCTTTTTACAGATTTTGCAAATAAATTACATGCCTTGTCATATATATATATATATTGTTTATCATGTTATAAAGCATTAACTTATGGATTGAGTTCATAAATAATTCTTTTCCAGTATGCATCCTTTCTTCTCAGTAGCTAAATATACAAAATCAAGTTGCTGAAATAAATTGTCCATTAAGGATGCCTCTTTACTTAATTTACATGCTTCTAGTATTGTCATGAGTTCTCTCTCAAGTGTGTATGGTTTTTAGATGTAACTAAGCATCAGGCAGTTGTGCTGTCTTGGTGTGTAATATATTTCAGCTCATTGTTCTTCTGCTCACTCCTCGCCTCACGTTTATAGACTCACCTTGATGCCTGAGCAGAGCACTTTTATTCTCAAGCATGGTTCTAATTCTCTGTCCAAAGCTACAGGTAATTTTGTAATACTAGAGGCCCGGTGCACAAAAATTTGTACACTCGGGGGGGGTTGTCCCTCAGCCCGGCCTGAGCCCATTTGCAGTCCAGGACCCCTTGGGGGATGTCCACCTGTCGACTTAGGCCCACTCCCCAGGGGATCAGGTCTAAGCTTGCAGTCAGACACCCTTCTGGCATCCAGGGAGCCCTCAGGGGATGTCCGACTAAAGGCTTAGGCCCCCAAGGGATCAGGTCTAAACCTTTATTTGGACATTCTTAGTGCTGCCACGGAGGTGGGAGAGGCTCCTGCCACTACCTCTGCCCTGGCCAGCCATGAGCCAGCTTCTGGCTGAGTGGCACTCCCCATATGGAAGTGCACTGACCACCAGGGGGCAGCTCCTGCATTGAGCATCTGCCCCTGGTGGCCAGTGCACATCATAGCAACAGGTCATTCTGCCATTCAGTCAATTTGCATATTAGCCTTTTATTATTATTACTAGAGGCCTGTTGCACGAAGAGATTTGTGCAATAGGCCTTTCTTTCCCCTGGCTGCTGGCACCAGTTTGACTCTGGCACCAGTTTGCCTCCGGCACCCAGGGCCCAGGCCTTTGCTCTGGCTGAGTTCTGGCCGGAGCCGGCCCCGGAAATGTCAGGCCTCGCTTCTCCGCCGGCCCCAGAGCCGTGAGGCCTCACTGCTCTGCCGGCCCCGGAAACATCAGGCTTCACTCCACCACTTGGAGCCTACGTATGCAAATTAACCGCCATCTTTGTTGGTGGTTAATTTGCATATCATGCTGATTAGCCAATGGGAGGCATAGCGAAGGTATGGTCAATTACCATGTCTGTCTATTATTAGATAGGATATAGGATGTCCCTATGTCCCCCCTTTTGCCCCCTCTACCCAGCTCTTGCCTCCCACTTCTCTCTGGCCATCACCATACTGTTGTCTGTGTCCATGGGTTGCGCATATCTTTTCATTGGCTAATCCCTTCTTTAAATTCACTTCTCTAAATTTTTATTTTCAGATAAGTGCTTATAACTGCACTATTATATATTTTCTATTATATCATTTAGAATTAAGATATTTTTTAATTGAACCCTTGTAAATTTTAGCACAATTTAATAAGTTATGCTAGAAGAAATTAGGAGATTTTTCTTGTAATGCAGATACATTTAAATTAATATTTTATTAATTTTCAATTTTTTTAATATTTTAATTTGAAATAATCTCATACATGTAAAAGAAACTATAAAATACTACAGCATATGATATGTACCCTTCACCCAATTTCTTAGGTGTTAATTTAAACATAACCATTATACAACTAACAAAATTTGAAATATATTTTTCTTATAATCTCTTTAATGTTACTTAATCCATTTACTTTGTTTTTGTTAATCTTCACCCAAGGATATTTTTCCATTGAATTTTAGAGAGAGTGAAGGGAAAGGGAGAGACACATTGATTGGTTGCCTCCTGCACATGCTCTGTTAGGGACTGGGGATCAAGCCAGCAACTGAGGTAACTGCCCTTGACTGGAATCTAACCTGGGACCCTTCAGTCCATGGGCTAATGCTCTATCAACTGAGCAAATCAGGCTGCAGCTTAATTCATTTACTTTTAATCTATATGTGTCTTTATATTTAAAGTGTGTTTTGTTTTTTATTCACCCTCATAATCTCTCTTTTAATTGGTGCATTTATGCCACTGACTTTCAGAGAGCTTACTGATAAGAGTTACTACCATATCAGGCGGCTTTTGGGGCTTCTGGGGCTGGCCTGCAGCCCAGGATCGGATACGATCACGGGCGACAAGCAGGCAGCTTCTGGGGCTTCCAGGGCCAGCCTGCAGCCCGGGATCGGATCCAATCCGATCACGGGCAGCAGGCAAGCAGCTTCTGGGGTCGCACACAGGGGCCTGGATGGCGGCTCGCCCTGGAGGCTCGCACTGTTCTGCCCTGCCGGCAGTATGCAAATTACCCACCATATTTGTTGGCAGTTAATTTGCATATCGCGCTGATTAGCCAATAGGAGGCATAGCAAAGGTATGGTCAATTACCATGTTTGTCTATAATTAGATAGGATATGCATCCTGATTTAATCTGTCCCAAACATAACTATATGTAAACCTTATCTCTCTCGGGATAATTACAGTACATTGGAAAAACTAGAATGCATGGGTTTTCAGGGAATAAATAAAATCTGATATTTAGCTAAAATAATGCTGATAAAACATATACCTTAAAAATCCTTTTTGGAGGAGAAACCAAGATGGCGGCATAGGTAAACACTGGAGATTGCTGCCTCGCACAACCACTTCAAAAATACAACTAAAAGACATAACAGACATCATCCAGAATCACAGGAAGGCTGGCTGAGTGGAATTTCTACAACTAGAAGGAAAGAGAAAAGCATACCGAGACTCAGAGGAGGTGCAGTGCTGAAGTAAATACAAAGGTGCGGAGGTGCATGCAGAGAGGGCTGGCGGCTGAGGACACAATTGTCTTTTTCAATCGGGAGGGAGTCTCAGGCTCTGAGCTTCAGTTCCGGGCGAGTCTCTGGGGACCCAGACTCATATGGGAGAAATGGGATTGTCTGGCATCGGTCAGAACTGAAGGGCAGCTTTCTCTCGGAGGCAGTCTCAGCGATTGCCAGGAACTCTGAAGGCAGGACTGAGAGCAGCCATACTGCTGGCTCGCTCAGCCCGCCCTGCTGATACCCTGGGACCCCGCTCCACCCAAGCTGTGCATGGAGGCTTTTGCATATCAAAGGCCCGGCCCTTTGTAATCTGAAAATAACTTAACAAACTGCAGCTGCCCCAAGGCCCCAGGGCAACTTGCATTGCTTTACAGCTGGCTTCTGCTGGGTAGCCTCAGAAAAAGGCTAGGTTAGCACCTCCTTAGATCCAAGAGCCAGTGTACCCAGTGGTCAGAGTGGGACCATCCAATTATAACTCCTCAGATCTATAAGGGACACACTCAGGGGGCAGACTCAGTGAGCACCAAAGCCCCACTGAAGCAAGTCTTGCCCCATAAGGGTGTCTTCAGCACAGAAGTTCTCCCACCGTAGACACAGCTGATTCTCACAGACAATTGGCCTGGAGGTCAAATCTTCCCAGATTTACCTACAACAATCAATGCTTAACTACAACAAGACTGTGCACAAAGCCCACAAGGGGGTCCACCAAGAGTGTCTACCTGAGGTAATTGGGACACTTAGCACAGAAAGCCACTCTATCGACACAGCGAAGCATAGAAAATGCCGAGACAAAGAAATAGGACACAAATGACAGAAATGGAGGAAAGCAAACTACTGGATATAGAGTTCAAAACCACACTTTTTAGGTTTATCAAGAATTTTCTAGAAACCGCCAATAAATGTAATGAGATCCTCAAGAAATCTAGTGAGACCCTCGATGTTGTGATAAAGGACCAACTAGAAATTAAGCATACACTGACTGAAATAAAGAATATTATAGAGACTCCCAACAGCAGACCAGAGGATCGCAAGAATCAAGTCAAAGATTTGAAATTCGAAGAAGCAAAAAGCACCCAACCGGAAAAGCAAAATGAAAAAAGAATCCAAAAATATGAAGATAGTGTAAGGAGCCTCTGGGACAGCTTCAAACGTACCAACATCAGAATTATAGGGGTACCAGAAGATGAGAGAGAGCAAGCTATTGAGAACCTATTTGAAGAAATAATGACAGAAAACTTCCCCTACCTGGTGAAAGAAATAGACTTACAAGTCCAGGAAGAGCAGAGAACCCCAAACAAAAGGAATCCAAAGAGGACTACACCAAGACACATCATAATTAAATTGCCAAGAGCAAAAGACAAAGAGAGTATCCTAAAAGCAGCAACAGAAAGAAAGTCAGTTACCTACAAGGGAGTACCCATACGACTGTCAGCTGATTTCTCAACAGAAACTTTGCAGGCCAGAAACGAGTGGCAAGAAATATTCAAAGTGATGAATACCAAGAACCTACAGCCAAGATTACTTTATCCAGCAAAGCTATCATTCAGAAGTGAAGGCCAGATAAAGAGCTTCACAGATAAGAAAAAGCTAAAGGAGTTCATCACCACCAAACCAGTATTATATGAAATGCTGAAAGGAGAAGAACGAGAAGAAGGAGGAGAAGGAGGAGGAGAAGGAGGAGGAGGAGGAGGAGGAGGAGGAGGAGGAGGAGGAGGAGGAGGAGGAGGAGTAGTAGGAGGAGGAGAAGGAGGAGGAGGAGGAGGAGGAGGAGGAGGAGGAGAAGGAGGAGGAGGAGGAGGAAGAGGAGGAGGAGGAGGAGGAGAAGGAGGAGGAGGAGGAGGAGGAGGAGGAGGAGGAGGTAAGATACAATTATAAACAACAAATACACATCTATCAACAGTGAATCTCAAAATCAGTGATAAATAATCTGATGAACAGTATGACTGGTGTTATATAGATCAGGGACATAGAAAGGATGGACTGACTATTCTT
>NW_005871446.1:471534-487563 GCF_000147115.1 Myotis lucifugus | reverse complement strand
ATTACACAGTACGTAAAGTTGACATGCACATCCCAGCAACCCAGCAACTTCGCTCTTAGCTATAAAGAACCCTCGGTCCTGGGAAAACCCTCCCGGGTGCACCAGAGTGTGGCTAGGAAGCAACTCTGTGGTGCAGATGCATTGCTCTAAAAGGAGAAAAAGAGAAACAGTTCAAATGTTCAGCAACAGGAAAAGGAACAAATCAGCTGGTACAGCCACACAATAAAATGTATGCAATGGGATGTGAACAATCCATACGATGGAATTTTATATATTCATATAATGAGTCGGAGTGAAATGAAGAACATACAGCTGCACACACATCCGTACAGATAAATCTCAAAGCTCCAATGTTGACTTAGAAAAGCATTTACTACATACATGTTGCCTTTCCATTCTTCCAAAAACATCAAACCTGAACAGTACATGCCAGGACAAAAGCAGGTTCACAGCTGTGAGTGCATGAAGCACAGTTTATTTGTGCATTACTTATGAATTATTATATCATTTTCCATAAAAACAACTGTAAACCT
This sequence comes from Myotis lucifugus, assembly GCF_000147115.1. Classification (NCBI taxonomy): domain Eukaryota; kingdom Metazoa; phylum Chordata; class Mammalia; order Chiroptera; family Vespertilionidae; genus Myotis; species Myotis lucifugus. The sequence continues at coordinate 487,030 of NW_005871446.1, read as the reverse complement.
ACTTTGCCCCACTCCATATATTATATCAAAGGGCTGCCCTACATTTCTGACGAACTGATAAAGAAAACCAACTGAATGAATTCACAAAGTCCTGGACAGTAATTAATCCGAGAGGAGAGGACTATGGACAGAGCCTATGGAGGACTTCAGAAATACAGTGGTGTTTATATTGGTGTTGGTTGTATGCATATCATTCTACACTGTACATGCATGTCACATACACTCTCTCTATAGGTCATGTTTTCCAGTGGGGAAAAATGCACAAGATAAACACTGTTCTATCTAGCATTGCTTTGGATATTCTGGGAAAGGAACGATTAAAAACGTGCTTTTTTTCTGACTTGCTAGGAATTAACACCATTTGTAAAGGTTGTAAAAATACCCAATAAATTCACAGGAAGCCTCAGGAGACCTTTCTCTGAAAGGCCTGTGAATAACCTCAAAATGGTCCTATTGCCATGCAGTGCCCTGAAGGCTTTCCGCTTCTGAGACTCACAAGTCCCAGAGGCAGTGGCCTGAGTGACAACATTACCTGCATTTAGCAGTAATGGTGTGAGCTTTCATTTTAACCTGTGCTGTTTCCATCCAGCACAACCCACCTGTCACAGAAATCGGTTCATGATTGCGTGATGGAAATACCATGTGGCGTGACTCTGATAGCTCTCGTGGGCTTATTAAATAATGAACATCCTGCTTTATGTCCATCGTGACTCTGCCTTCCAAAGCCCCGTCCCTCTCTGGAAAGGGCTTCCTGGGAGAGGATTCCAACTCAGACTTGTTCCTTTGTATTTCTTCCACTCTTCAAATTCTGAAAATGTATACTAACGGGGCTCTTTTTCTAAAAAGCATGATCTAGACAGAGTTCAGATACAGCACTGCTATGATAGATTTTATGAACTTGTAAGTACTTTATAGATTCAAATGATGTTGAGTTATGCTTTATCCAGTATTGTGGTAAGAGTTCTAAAAGCCATAATTTAAAAAATTTACAAGTCAGGATTAGTCTTTCTGTCACATTGAAACGTTATCTATAATTATAAAAGGGTAATGTGCTAATTAGACCAGACTTCTTCCGTACATCCTTCCTGATGAAGCCGGGGCCTGAGGGAAGCCATCCCCAGTCCTGAGTGCCTACAGCGGCTGAAGGGAAGCCAGCCCAGGTCCCAGGTGCTGGAGGGAAGCTGGTGCCAGCAGCAGGGAAAGGCAGGCCTACTCTTGCATGAATTTTCATGCATCGGGCCTCCAGTATCAAATAAAGCTAAACATGCTAGATATGTTTGGTTGATATTAAAAGACATTATTGCTTTCTCTCAGGATTGTTTTAGTGGCTTAATTACAATAAAATAGAATAATTAGAGAGAAATTGTATGCACCCTACAATTCCCAAAGCCTTCTTTCTGCCTGTTAGTCAGATAATGAGTATTAATAGCAATAACTGATCCATTCTGAGTGCCCACACATCTGCACACCTTACATTTTTCTTTTTAATTTTGCTGCAGATGGAAGGTGAACCTCGGCAGGCACTGTTTCTTTGCTCTAAAGAGCACTAATTAGCTTTTGGTGAACCTGATTGCAAATAAAACAAAGCAATTCCATAGTAACAGGGAGGCTTACACATTTCTTTCTCCTTTTTTTTTTTTTTAGCTTTATGGACTGGAGTGCAGTCTTTTTTTTATTGTTAATCCTCACCCAAGGATATTTTTCCCATTGCTTTTCAGAGTGGAACAGAGGAAAGGAGGGAGGTAGGTAGAGAGACATGGATGTGAGACCATGCTCACACCAGCAGCGACTGAACCTGCAATCCAAGGTACATGCCCTTGACCTGGAGTCGAACCTGTGACCCTTCAGTGCTGGGGCCGATGCTCTAACCACTTAGCGACACCGGCCAGGCAGTAAGTGCAGCCTTTCCAACAAATGTAGCCAAAGCTTTGTGTTTCTGTTTGTTTTTGTGGACATGTGTTCAGTGCTTAAGATCCTTACAAAAGGTGTTTGGTTACACTTTAGACATGGCGGGATTGCCAGGCAGTAAGTGGAAACCATGTAAGCAGGTGGAATATCCATGAAGGCTGAATGTACAATATTTAATTCTTACTAGTGTACGAGGAGTGCATACAATGTGCTGGGGTCTGTGTGGGTTCTGGAAATAGGGTGGAGTTCTGTGCATATCCTAGCCCAGTGGTCAGCAAACTCATTAGTCAACAGAGCCAAATATCAATAGTACAATGACTGAAATTTCTTTTGAGAGCCAAATTTTTTAAACTTAAACTATATAGGTAGGTACATTGTTATTAACCTACCTATATAGTTTAAGTACTGTTGATATTTGGCGCCTCCCCCGCGCTGCATATCCTGCGGCCCACCTGCGCCGAGTCTCCCGTCGCCCAACTGACCGACCAACCGACCGACACCCCCCACTTCTTCTAATGCCACTTCCTCAAAATAGACTTGCCCAGGCAGAAAACTGACTTCTGCGCATAGGCCACAAAGTTTCAATTGCACTGTACGTGCACGCCCGCACATGGTATTTTGTGGAAGAGCCACACTCAAGGGGCCAAAGAGCCACATGTGGCTCGCGAGCCACGGTTTGCCAACCACTGGGCCCTAGCCCATCACCTTTGCTATTGTAAAGCTTATAAAAAATTGCAGGAGCTCTTCCAGGAGGTGACAAAGGAACTCCTCTGGTCAGAGAAACCAGAAGAGGCCTCGCTGGAGACGAATAGCTCAGGGATGGGCCGACCAAACACGGGCTAAGGCGGCAGAAGAGACTTTGGAGAAGGGAGTGATGTGCACACATGTGTGCAGAGAAAAAACGTGCTCGGCTCCAGGGGCAGGAGGACTCTGCTGCGGCTGGAACGCAGGGGGAGGCGTGTGTGGAGGGAGGTTGGCCTGGAGGGGAGACAAGCCAGGCAGGCAAGTCCTTGGAGGCCATAATGTGCCTCTTGGGGGGAAATGCTCATTCTCAGGGGAACTAACAGAAATTCAAGCCAAAGGAAAATGAAGTATGTGCTGTTGTGTGTCCAGCACACTCAGCTGTGGGAAAAAGAAACGTTGGCAAATACCTTTGTCCATGATAACTTCCACACTAGTCCCACCCACCTTCTCTCCACATGTGGGTCTCAAGGTTCAAACTAATATTTTAAACTAATTAGTTAAACTAATAAATTAGTGTTCAAATGTCAGTTTGCTGGGGGGTGTGGCCATCAGTAAATTTGCCTCGCCTCGCTAAGTCTCCGTTTCCTCGTCTGTAAATCTGACACGGACACGTCCCCTTCTGAGAGCTGTGACAGCCCAGCCCGTGGTGCACAGCTGGCACGTGGGCAGTTATGCCCTCAACAGTTTCCTCTCAGCCTCCCTCAACTAACTCCTGCTTGTGCCAGAGACAGGAGGTGTGTTGTGTGAGACGAGGGTCACTCAGTATCCAATCAGACACGGGAAAGGCCCGGAGCCAACAGCCAGCCAGCCCTCCCTACCATCCCAGCCTCTTCTTCAAGCACTGAAAGCATCAGAGGGTTCTCTCTGCTGACGAAGCAAGAATATCGGGTCAGCCACCCCGCTGCTGAGTCCACACTTCCCCTTCGCTGCCAGCAAAGGACAATGTAGGAAGAATACAAGGTAACAACTCAGCCGCCTTTGTTCTGATCTTACAATCAAAGGACCGTATAATTTCTCATTCAGTTAAGGACAACTTTGAGCACAAAGGGAACACTATTAAAAATAAATCCAGGACATGTCCAGCCAGCGTGGCTCAGGGTTGAGCATCAGTCAACCCAGGGACCTGGTGGTCACAGTTCCATTCCTGGTGGGGGCACATGCCTCGGTTGCGGGCTGGATCCCCAGTGGGGAGCATGCAGGAGGCAGCCAATCGATGATTCTCTCTCATCATTGGTGTTTCTATCTCTTTACCCCTCGCTCTTCCTCCCTCTAAAATCAATAAAAACATATTAAAAAAAATAAGTCCAGGACAACAGAGGAAAACTGTCACTCCAGCTATAATACAAATACAAATAAAAAGAAGTGATAGTGAGATTCGCCTTGTGCCCATCAATTGTGGCCAAGAGAGTGGAGAAGTGGTTATTAAAATGCCAGTGATTTCTTGCTTTCCAGATTTTGCCCCAGGTATCATTAATAATTAGGTAATATAAAAGTCAAAATATACCAGGCAGATGCAAATCTAAGAATAATTTCTACTCTGGTTTTATACTTCCATCAGTCTGACCTAAAATAATACATTTACCTTTCCTTATGATGGACTCTGGTGTCCAATAAATGTTATGAGTCATTAGGTCCTAACATCAGATGTTAGTGAATATTGTTATGGCTACTGTCCTTTGACATTTTTTTAAAAACAGAAAAATAATTTTCATTTTATGTTCATCTGCAGGACATTTATTCCTTTAAAATGTGGAATTAATTTTATATTGGAATTTTTTTCAAATATGATGTTAAATAGCAATTTCCTCATGCAACAAGTGTTTATTGAGTGCTATGGCAGACGCTGTGTTAAATGTGGGGTGAGCAAAAGATTCAGTCCAGACTCTGGGGGAAACTCTGGCTTCCAGGAGCAGGCAGAAAAGTGTCTGCCATCACAGCACACATTGACACTGTGATTGAGAAAGTATGAGAGCTCTGAGCTCTAACCCAGCCTCGTAGTTATCAGCACAATGCGATGTCTGTGTTCTGAATAAGATTTAGTTCTGAAAAAATAGAGTGGGTGAAGATGATACCCAGAGCAACAGGAGAAGCATGCGCACACATATAGAGAGAGCATGAGATTTACAGGGTTTCTTACCAGAAAAATGCCATAGGTTTGGGGGATGTGGAGATTAGGGGCTACCCATCCAGCTGGAGGACCCTGAGCCCTGACCATCTTCTTGCCCAGATACCTTCATATGAGCAGCCTAGAGTTTCAGGGGACAATCGCATTCCTTGCGTAGTGTCTCTGAAACTCTACCATGCAACTGATAGGAAGTATTACGGAAATTGGAAAAAGGTATAATCAAAGCATCAATCAACTTGTAAAACACCTGGAAAGGAACTGTCTGATTTAATTGACAATGTTCTGCATGAATTAATGAAAACAGAGGTTCTGCCTAGAAGCCTTAATTAATATGTATGATCTGGAAAAGTGTTGCATTCTAAAAAGTTTGTCTATTGTAAAACACCATCGTTAAGGCACAATGGCCCACTTTATGTCTAAATACACAAACATCCATTTGTTCCCCATACACATTACACCCTATAGAATAAATATCATGCTATAATACAGAACATACACTGCAATTACCCTTTTCTCCTGCAAAAATCACATGGGATCCCCATGGATAAATAGCACTTACTAAGTTCCACAAAGATATTTGGCAAGGGACAGGCCCAAGTGGACCAGTGTCACCTTGACGTCTTCTGAGTTTCAGTTTTCTTATTTATAACATGGGAAATTTTAACTTAATAATATTTACCTTTCTTCTACTTTCAAAAATCCAAACTATATGGGTTTAAATGAAAAAGAAATAAGATTGATCTATACATATAAATGTATGGGGAAACATTAGAATTTTTATTTCACCAAAAGGTAAATGCCTATATATATATATATATATATATATATATATATATATGAAATAAGTCTTAATTGAAACCCTAAATAGATATATGATAAAACTAGTAATTTTGCTTTCAGATTGATATCCTATATAATAAAAGCCTAATATGCAAATCAATCGAACAGCGGAACAACCGTTGGAACGACCGGTCGCTATGATGTGCACTGACACTCAATGAAGGAGCTGCCCCCAGCCCTCGGGCCAGCCAAGGCTAGTAGCGGGGCCCCCGATCGCCTCACCGGTCGCTCCGCAGATTGGCCCTGATCACTGGCCAGGCCTCGGGACTCTACCGTGCACAAATGTCGTGCATCAGGCCTCTAGTTTTTATATCAAACTAGAGGCTTGGTGCATGACATTTGTGCACTAGGGGGGGGTCCCTCAGCCCGGTCTGCACCCTCTCACAGTCCAGGGCACCTTGGGGAATGTCTGACTGCTGGCTTAGCGGGGAGCGGGCCTAAATTGGCAGGCAGACATCCCCCAAGGGGTCCTTAGGACTGCCATGGAGCTTCCGCCACCACCGCTGTGCTCGCCAGCCATTAGCCCAGCTTCCGGCAAAGTGCCACTCAGCCAGAAGCCGGGCTCACTGCTACTTAGCACCACCTCGGAGGCGGGAGAGGCTCCCACCAACACCGCTGCACTTGCCACCCATGAGCTTGGCTTCTGACTGAGTGGCACTCCCCTTGCAGGAGCACACTGACCATGAGGGGGCAGCTCTTGCATTGAGCATCTGCCCCCTGACGGTCAGTGCACACCATAGTGACCAGTCATTCCACCATTCAGTTGGTTTGCATATCAGGGTTTTAGTATACAGGATTTCTTAGTTTTTTAACTAACATTTATTGAACACTTGCTATGTGCCAGACACTATCTTAATTACTAGAAATAAAATAAAAACTAAAATAATCATATTCCTTTCCCTCATAGAGTTTGCATTCTAGAAGGAAAAGTAGATGTGAAATGCATAAACACTGGAGTGCATACACTACATGCTATCATGGAGAAGTAGAGTTCAGAGATTGGTGGGTGAGGAAAACTGGAAGGTAGATTATTCAAAGTATGAGCCTGGGGCAAGAAGGTGGGAGTGTAGGGAGTGTAGGAAGGGTCGGAGTGGCTGGGCTGCAGCAGCAGGAGAGGGGAGGGCTGGGCGAGCAGGCGGACAATAGGCAGGGACCACATCACCCAGATCTGGGAGGACACACTGGGTATGTGGTTTTTATCCTCAATGCAATGTGACTTCTGTCAAGAGTATTCCGCAAGGGAATTCCATGATGCCTTTTGGCATTAAAAGGAATTGCTTTGGCTCTGGAGCTGAGCAAGGACTGAGGACGCGGTGAAGCACAGTGGACAGAATGTTTAGAAGACTGCTAAGCTCCCTGCTGGGAGTTCATGCTGACTTCCAGGACGTTGGCAGTGAGGATGAGGAAGAAGCTGAAGATCTGACATGTAGAGCAAAAGGATAAAAAGATAAGTATTCACATACAGTGACCTTCAGCTTGCATGGTCTGAAACAATATTTTCTCCCCTCTTATTCTTCTTTTCTATTTTTAATGCCACTCAGATAAGAGTAGAGAAAAATTTTGCATTTTTCCCTGAAAAGAGAAAAGAAAGGATACACACACAAATGCACATCACTTAACCAAAATATGGAAGCAAATAAAATGTTCCTGCTTTTCACTTTAAATCCTTCCATGGAATATAGTTTCTCTCTCTCTCTCTCTCTCTCTCTCTCTCTCTCTCTCTCTCTCTCTCTCTCTCAGAAAAATAGGCATGTATTACAGCTTCTCATAATTAAAAATCATTAAAATAATGTTTCCATCAATTACAAAACATTTTTTAAAACTAATATTAAAAGTTTAGATTTAGCTTTGCATGAAACCAAAAGTCTTTCCTCCTTGATTTCTCTACAGCATTTGTAACATTAACACTTCAGTAGGTGCTGTTAGCAAAGTACCTGACATTATTCATTTTTTAAATAGTAACAGCAATATTGGCCAACCACTAATTGTTGTCATGATATAGGCCAGCCACGTTGGGAAAATAGCCAAAGGCCCTCCCCCAGAAACCTGTCGTGCCGCCTCCAAGCGGGGAAGGCACAACATGGGACATTGTTTCATGTTTCTGGAAAAAGGTTTGGCATTCCATGCATTTCCCACACAACACATGAAGGAGAAGTATTTTGCTAGATTGTTATTTAAAAATCAGTTTATGCATGAATATGCGTAATCCATCTTTCAAGTATGATTTAACAAACTATAAGTGTACCATATATTTAAAACTAATATGGAAACTAAGCAGTCTGTTCTCCATGGAAAAGAAAATGTCTCCCTCCATATATTTTGCAAGATATCTAAATCTAGGTCTGTAAACACTTCTGACATTTTAATATCTCAAAGTCCATCAATTATGTATAGACTGTTTTTCTTAAAATAATCATACTATCCTGAGTTATCCTGTGCATAGGTGGTTAATCTTTAGATTTTAATTGCAACTTAACCATATATTTTAATCTATTGTCTCGCATTTAAAGACATTTGATATATTTTATTTAAAGGTAGAACTGGAGTCAGCTAATTTCTCCATTATAGATCTCCAGTTTTGATTTAACATCTTCCTTCAGAATATTAAAGATAAATCCTGTCACCCTAGGATCCTACAAGATGTTAAGATATTGTATTCAACCCCCAGCCAGTTTGGTTCAGTGAGTAGAGAGTCAGCCTGAGGACCAAAGGGTCCCAGGTTTGATTCTGGTCAAGGGCACGTACCTTGGTTGCAGACTCCTCCCTGGCCCAGGCCCTGGTCAGGACTCGAAGGCAATCAATCGATGTGTTTCTCTCACATCAATGTTTCTCTCTGTCTTTCCCTCTCTCTCCCACTCTCCCTAACAATCAATGGAAAAATATCTTCAGGTGAGGATTAATAAAAAATAAAATTGTATTCAAGTATAAAAGACTTACAAAGTGAACACCTGCATGTAATCACTACCAAGATCAAGGCTATTACTAGCAGCCAAAAAGCCCACCTTCTTCATCACCCAAATCATTAACAGCCCTACAGCAGTTACCATTATTTGGGCTTCCATTAACATAGAATTATTTTGTGTATTTTTAAGTATTTCATCAATATCATTGTACAATATGTATCCATTGGCTTTCTTCCTTCAACATTAAGCTTATGAGACTCAGTCATCTTATTTGTGGCAGTAACTCATTTGTTCTCAATGCTGTATATTATTCCATTGCATGAATCCACCAACTTTTATATGTCCATTTTACTGTTAAATAATCTTCAGCTATTTCCAGTTAGAGATTATTAACATATATGCTATGACAATTCTTATACATGTTTTTGGTGCACATATGTGTGCATTTGTTCCTCTTGGGTGTATATAGTTAAGAAGTGAAATTGTTGGATCAAATGGTAAGCGCATGTTCACTTTTATTAGATACTGCTAAACAATTTTCCAAGCAGTTCTATGATTTTACCCCCGCCAGCAGTGTATGAGGGCTCCAGTGGTTGTACAGCCTCATCAACTCTTAGTATTATCAGTCTTTTATTTTAGCATCCTGTTGCATATATAATAGTATCTCATTTGGACACTGAAGTTTTAACTTCCATTTCCCTGAACAACAATAAGGTTGAGCACATATTGTTTGCTCACTGGCAATCTTTATGTGTGTGTGTGAAAGAGTACATTTTGTTAATGGAGCTATCTTTTTCCCCCATTAAGTTGTAGGATATCTTTATGTATTCTGGATACAAGACCCTTTCCCAATCAATAATTAGTATATTCACTTTCTTAATATAATCCTTATATGAACAACCATTATTAATTTAGTTTAAATCTGATATTTCAATTTTATCCATTCTCATTAGAGTTTTTAGTATTTTATAAAGAAATTTCTGCCCACTGCAAGGTAATAATCCACCAGAAATAGATTTCCATGTATGCTACAAAGCAGGGACCAAGAGTCAGTTTTTCTTCAAATGGATATTCAAATAACCCAGCACCATTATTGAAAAGCCTGTCTTCTTTCCACCAGACTAGGAGTGTCAATTTTTTAAAGTATACAAGCTGAACATATGCACGACCCCTATCACTGACCAATCCATCACAATAATCAAGGTAATAAACATATCCATCATCTCCAAAAGTTTCCTCCTGCCAAACCTTTTTTTGGTAAAAAAGACTTAACTTGAGATTTACTCTCTTAACAAATTTTTCAGTGCACATACAGTATTGTTAACTACAGGTATTATATCGGACATCAGAACTCTAGAATCTACTTATCTTGCATTACTTATACTTTATACCAGCCGTGGGCAAACTACGGCCCTCGGGCCAGATCCGGCCCGTTTGAAATGAATAAAACTAAAAAAAAAAAAAGACCGTACCCTTTTATGTAATGATGTTTACTTTGAATTTATATTAGTTCACACAAACACTCCATCCATGCTTTTGTTCCAGCCCTCCGGTCCAGTTTAAGAACCCATTGTGGCCCTCGAGTCAAAAAGTTTGCCCACCCCTGCTTTATACCCATTGAACAATAACTCCATATTTCCTTCTCCCCCTAGCCCTTTGACACCACCATTCACTCTCTGCTTCTATGAGTTCAACTATTTCAGATACTTGTTATAAGTGGAATCATACTGTATTTATCTTTCTGCTATCGGCTTATTTCACTTAACATAATGTCCTCCAGGTTCATCAATGTTATCACATATGGCAAAAGTTCCCTCTCATTTAAGGCTCAATAATATTCCATGTATGCACCACATTTTCTTTACCTGTCATTGGACATTTAGGTTGTTTCCACTTACTAGCTATTGTGAATAACATTACAATGAACATCGGGAGGATGAATATCTCTTTGAGATCCTAATTTTAACTTTTAGGGACTATATATAATTTGAAGGATTGTTATACATGTGGTAATTCTTTTTTAACTTTTTGAGAAAATGCATACTATTTTTCCAGAGTGTCTATACCATTATACTTTCCCATCAATGGTGCACAGGGTTCCAATTTCTCTACATCCTCACTAACACACAATTTACATTGTATATAGCTCTCCATCCTTTTAACCTTTACTGTTTGCTTATCTTTAAGTTGGGTGTCGTATAAGCAAAATTATAGATATGTGTGTGTTTTTTGTCCACTGATAACCTATGTCTTTTAATTGGAATATTTAGTCTTTTGACATTGCCATATCAATATATTTGGATTTAAATCTACCATGTTATAGTTATTTTATAGGTTCTTTGTTTCTTTTTACTCTTTTATTGTTTTCTTCGGAAATAATCACATATTTTTATACTAGAGGCCCGATGCATGAAATTCATGCAAGGGGCTCAGCCCTCACAGCCGGGGCTGCCTCGGCCCTCGCAGCCCCAACTTCATCAAGAAGGTTGTCCGGAAGGTCATCCAGATGGTTGTTCCGCCATCTGGTCTAATTAGCATATTAGCCCTGACTGGTTTGGCTCAGTGGATAGAGCGTTGGCCTACGGACTCAAGGGTCTCAGGTTCGATTCCGGTCAAGGGCATGTACCTTGGTTGCGGGCACATACCCAGTAGGGAGTGTGCAGGAGGCAGCTGATCGATGTTTCTGTCTCATCGATGTTTCTAACTCTCTCTCCCTCTCCAGTCCTCTCTGTAAAAAATCAATAAAATATATTTTTTTAAAAAGATAATTAGCATATTAGCTCTTTATTATATAGGATTATAGTTTTCTCCTTGATTAGCTTGCTTATTTATTATTCTTTTAATGATATCTTTCGGATTAAAATGTGCTTCCTTGACTTATGTTCTGGTTTTCAACTTTACCTACTTGGGTTTTTTTCTGTAATTAGTCGAAAACAAATCAGAAGTATGTGGGTTCATCACATTTCTATTCCCAGAAGCCTCATATTGATTCTGATTTCAGCTAGAAAGGGTTTTTTTCTCATGCTCTTCATATCCCTCTGGTTGTCAATCACCTCCATATTTTTTCACACACCTCTTCCTCTTATTCTTGCAGTAACAAGATCAGTTCAGTTTCCTGGTGTTTTCCATTTCAATGATCAGAAAGTTTCTTTCCTCCTTGTCTCTCCCACTCACTTCACATCTCTACCCTCTCCTTGGCTTTGAAATGGGATGGTAAGAAATGCCCTCATCAAAAATGTGTGTACCTCACAATGTTCTTGTGAAGATCAAATATGTGAAAATGCATCAACAGGGATTAAATTTGATACACAGATAATAAATGTGTTTTTTTACTTATTTTTACCATATCCGCTCTATATAACAAAGCACTCACTTGAGACTGTCCTGCTCCCTGCTGTGGCTCAGGCAGGTGCAGGCGTGTTTAACAAGCTGGTGAGACAGACTTGTCGGAAGCGTATTACAGGGCCGAGGTGCTGCCTGAGGACACTTTTCAGTTCTATCAGTTCCTGGGCTTCAAACATATCTGGGCATGTCTGGCAGATTGAGGGGTCTGTAAGCAGAAACATGAACACTCTTTTCAGGAAAATGCATCCTACATAAGAAGTAGCCTGGCACAAGGAGCTTTACCCAATTCAAAGCTTCGGTTCTTGGTGGGGAGTAAGGATTTTGACCCTCATATGCTGGTAGTGATTCGAACACCCTTCATCCTGACCCTCCAAGGTTCTGTCCCTAGGAAGGCAAAGGTTTTAAGTAAAAACAATTCCTCTCACGAGGGAACTGCAATTTAAAGACAAAAGAACAAGATGGAAGAGGAGGAGAGGGGGATGAAGAAGAGGAAGCGGTGTTGTTAAATTACCTAGCAATTTAACAAAAACATTCACCTACAGAGAAGGAACAGGCAATATCAGATGTTACATCCAATACTCGAAATCTCCCTTCCCACGACCTAGCTGTCTCCTATCAGTCTTTCTCATTGTTACAGAGCAATCTTTTTTACTCAAAACTCTAAATGTTTTACTACCCTGTTCAATATGCACATATGACTCACCATTTCCTGCCGAAATCATTTTCCAATTATTTAGCATAGCATACAATGCCCATCATAATCTGTCCCAGACAATATTTTAACTCATAAAATCAGTATGATATTGAGAAAGATGGGAAACATGACATAACACTAGGCATAAAAACTATAAATATTTTACCCTATGATATATTAGAATTTGATAAAATATATTTCAACTTAAATAGAGCCTAAATGCCTTTCTTGGGCTTTATTTGTGTGTGTTTTGTTTTTTGTTTGTGTTTTTGGGTTGTTGAATTCAAAATTGATATTATGCTGACATGGCAAACCACACATTTAGTCACAAATTTTGGGACATTCAATTCACAGGAGACTTTGGCAAAATAATACTAGCATGATTGTTGTTCATTTTTCATCCTTGACACAATTTGTTGTGAAAGTGACCTTTACACATTGCAGTTTTTACCAGGAGACGAAAAATTGTTTCCACCTTGTGCAAAGCCCACTGAATCTTATTATGATGATGACATGATAAAGGACTGAGAGTTAAAATGTCCTTTATCTTTGTCACTTTATTTTCCTCCTCAAGTTAATATTTCCATTTTTAGAAAAATGTACTGTTCTTGTTTTGTTTGCTTTTTTAAAATAAGATCTTTGCTGAATCCCATTATTATTATTATTATTTTCGGTATATAAAGTCCTCAAAGTATAATGGTTTCATAATGTATGGGAGATAAAAATAATTTTCCCTCTACCATACTAGGTTTTTTAGTGTGATCTCTACGCCCCGCCAATAAAAGACAGATTAATAGGTGAAAACAAACAAGTTTAAGGACATGCATGCGTCCTTTATGCAAGGGACATACCCAGGAGACTGAGTAACTCCCTGAGACGGCCTTTATGGGAGGAACACCCATTCCTCTACCCTCCTATGTTCCTTCAGCTGGTCTAGTAATTAAATCTACTTGAAGCAGATTAACAAGAGAAAAATAACCAAATTTCATTCTACACGTACATGTGGGGACCCCCAGATGTGAGAGAGTCCGTATGAAAGGCTCCAGAACAGAAAGGTAAAACGAGGCATAGATAGCATTCCGAGCTAAGGATGCGGTGAGGGGCCTTGGGGCTTCGGAGGGGAGAAGTGTCATTGCAGGGTGAGAAAGCAGGTGTTTGTGAAATAGGTACGTCCAAAAGGTCACCGCTGATAATCCTGTACAGTGGGCGAGATCCCTAATTTAAATTCTTCTAGGTATTTAAGATGGGGCAGAAGCTTCTCTTAGCCCTCAAGGTGTAGGTTGCCTTTAGCTCAAAATAATATGCACACTACACATCTTGGCGTGAACCCCTACAGTTTCAAGTCACCGCCTTAAATACCAGCCCCAGATAAGACAAAAAAAAATGTAGAGGGGCGGGTGGGGAGCCAGCTATGGAGGCTATTTAAAAAGACAGTGTTGGTGAGGCTCATGCGGAGGGGGCGGGGGGGAGCCGGGGGACCGGAGGCGGGGAGGAGGACCACGTGGGAGGGCGAGGCAAGCGCACCGCCCTGTCCAACGTGCCCGAGGCCAGAGGCCCGCCCACCCGGGCGGCTCAGCAGCAGTAGGAACGCCTTGTGGGATGCCCAGCGGGGAGGCGTCCCTGGCTGCTGGGGGGTGGGGGTGGGGGCAGTGGGTGTCCCCTGGACGTGGAGTGACAGCCCAGGCCTTCCTCCACGGCTTCCAGTTGGCAGGCGCTGCCCTCAACCTGCAGGTGGCGGGGCGGGGGGGAAGACCCTGGACTCGGTGGGCGTGAGTGAGCGCAATGCACGCTGGGTGCGGGCCTTCCGCCCAAGGCCTAGGCCAGCCCCGCCATCCTCGGGTCCACTGACGTTGCCCGGTGCCGGGCCCTCCTGACTCCCAGCCGTCCGGGCCCTGGCTGACCTGGCCACACTCTCTGGCCCGATCCCTGCAGCACTTCCGCTCGGAGAGCAGCCCATCTGCGCGGCCGGCCGCGGGGTTGCCGCCCTGGGCCGCGCCACCCACGCGGACCGACCGGTCGTGGGTGTCCCAAGGCCACAGTGTGACCAGGCCCTCCGTGTACGAGCTCTCGGGGCCCCTGCGTCACCCACCCGCCTCTCGTCGCGGAGGCCTTAGTGAAGGACGAGGGCGCCAGCTTCAGTGCCGGCGAGCCTGGCGCAGCGCCCGAGGCGATGGACCGCCACCTCGTCACCGGCCACCTCGTCACCGGCCAGCACGCAGGCTCCACTGTAGCCACCGCCACCGCCATGCAGAACCGAGCTTCCTCCGCGGCGGCCGGAAGTGACGCGTCCCCGCGGAGCCAGCCTTCCTGCCAGTGACGCAGCCACCTCCCGAGGCCCCGGTCACCAGAGGCAGCGGGACTCAGGCCTCCAGGCCCGGGCCTCTGACAGCGCCCGAGGCGGACTTCCCGGACCAGGCCTGTGGGACTGGGGGGGAGGGGGCCCTCCAGGCGGCAGCCTGAGGGGTGTCGGGTCTTGGCGGGTGTGCGGCCAAGGGTGTTGCACGGCGCCCGGTGGGGCTCGGGGTCCATGTGGAGCATCCACAGGGAGTTGGTACCCAGAGAATCAGCCGGGCAGTGATGGCGAAACTTTTGAGCTCAGCGTGTCAGCATTTTGAAAAACCCTAACTTAACTCTGGTGCCGTGTCACATATAGAAATTTTTTTATAAATGCAACCATAGTAAAACAAAGGCCTTATATTTTTGATATTATATATTTAAATTCCATTTAACAAAGACATTTAACAAAAGAAAAAAATCAACCAAGAAATGGAGTTCTGGGTGTCACCTCTGACACGCGTGTCCCAGGTTCGCCATCAGGGTGGGGTCGGGGCCCCTATGGTCTTCCTGGACCAGCGCTGGGTGGGTGTCTTCTTCGGCCTGTCCCTGGCACCCAGGGCGGGGAGCGGAGGCCGGCCTCCTGGGAGCCGGGATGATCAC
>NW_005871446.1:466710-471415 GCF_000147115.1 Myotis lucifugus | reverse complement strand
TGATCACAGCGGGCCACACTAATGACCAGCGGAGGTACCAGAAGTCGGTACCCGTGCGGTGAGGACCGGGCCCAGGCCGGTCTGCTGCTCCCCAGCCCTCAGGGTGTTGGCCGAGGGGGGGGGGAGGTGGGGGCGCTGGCGGGAGCTTGCTCAGCACTTCTGACTTGGGTCCCAGGTGAAGGGGCAGCAATCTCGTGGTCGCAGCTCCAGGCCCCCAGACTTGCCCCGACTTTAACCTCTGCCCGGTGCGTGGGTTTAGGGTGGCGGTGACCCCACGTCAGGCCCGGGGGGACCTCAGGGCAGACGGCAGTGGCACCGCATCCCTGGCATGGAAACACTGTTGACCTTTGACCTTCAAACACAGCCCAGGGGCTGCTTAGACAGCTGCACAGGCCCCGTCCTGCGGCTGCGCCGAGGGTGTCAGGGTGGACGTAGCAAACAGGAGCTCCCTTGGAAGGAGGCCCTGCACAGGCCTCTGCTGGGGACACCAGGCGGCTGTCCGACGGCTCCCTCCCAGCACAGCCCGGCCACCCTCAGGCTTCCCCGGGTGCCTGGCTGGGCTGTGGCCGGTGGTTGGGGTCCCCTCTGGAGCTGCGTCTGCTGCTTCCAGCCCCTGGGAACCTGCAAGCCAGCCCCCAGGCCCGGCGCTTCCTCCCGGCCCCGGACCAGCTCGCACTCCGCACTCCTGTGGGCATTTCCCGGAAGGCCACTCGGCCTGGTGTCAGCCCCATCCCCAGGTGCCACCACATGGTGACGGGTGGCTGCACAAACCCTGACAGACCCACCTGAAGGGCATTGTCTGTGTTCCCCGTAAAACTGACCGTTCCTGCTGAGGGTTCTGACTGGCCATGTGTACTCTGCTCAGGTCGGGGTGTCCCCTGGGTCAAGGCTCTGCTCCCTGCAGCTCAGGCCTGAGTGAGGGGTGGGAGGAGGAACCAGAAAGCCCTGGGGGGGGGGAGGTTTGGAGCCTGGCTTCCCCTGCCCTTGCCTCTGGGGTTCCCCACTCGCCCAGGACATCTGCAGCAGAGTTCTCAGGAATGAATGGACACAGACTGGCCCCATGCATGGCATCTTGTTAAAGGGCAGCGTGATGGCCATGTGGTGGGACATTTGCCATGAAAGAATGAAGTCCTGCCCAGCCGGCGTGGCTCAGTGGGTTCAGTTCCCGGTGGGGGCACATGCCTGGGTGGTGGGCTCAATCCTGTATGGGGTGTGCAGGAGGCAGCCGATCAATGATTCTGTCATCGGTGATGTTTCGGTCTCTCCCTCTCCCTTCTTCTCTGAAATCAATAAAAATGTCTTTTAAAAAAATAAATAAGATAAAAAAAAATAAAAAGACAGTAGTAGTAAGAATATGGCTACGTGTAAGAATATGCCTCAGCCTTCTTCATTGATAAGTTTCTAGAGATTTGATCATCCTACCCTTCTTGGTACTGAGAGGAAGACACCCTTACCAATAGAGATCTCCCTTATAAATGCAAGTGTCTTTTACTAAAAGTTAACTTCTGTTTTCATTTCTTAAAAAATAATCTGCCTATAAGAACCCTTATGTCAAAGAGACACATTTTGGGGTGGCAAATTCTGTTCCTCTTCAATAATTTTCAAATGTGACTATGAAGTTTATTTTATGTTATTAATACTATAGAAAATAATGTGGTTTTTTTTCCACCAAAGATGTTACTTTTTATAAAAAGTATTTATCACCCTGGTCTGTGTGGTTCCGTTGGTTGGGTTCAGTCATCCTGGGCACTGAAAGGTTGTTGATTCAGTTCCTGCTCAGAGCTCAAGCCTGGTTTGTGGGCTCTATTCCTGATAGGGGGCATGTACGAGGGAACCGATTGGTGTTTAATTCTCACATCGATGTTTCTCTCTCTCCTTCTCCCTTCCCCTCTCTCTAAAAATCATGGTTTTTTAAAAAAGTGTTTATCATATTGACTAACACTCATTTTTAATCCTTTTCATGTATCTACAAGCTTTTACTTGTTAGGTATTTTTCCTATTACATTAAGCTTAATTTCGTAAGAAAAAGGTTTCTTCAACATTCCAAGAATGTTTGCTTATAAATAAAATGCTTCTGCATAAACTAAAGGTTATCTATAAATAAATCTAAGAACAAATTTCAAGGCCCATCTCTAAGTGATATGTTGGTCATGATTTTTCTGTTTGTTTGAAAGAGAGAGAATCATAATGGAAATTAAGCCAGCAGAATGGTGAGAATGGAAGGAGGGTACCTGAAAGCCTCCCATTTTCCCTTAGGGAACTCCTAGTGACCACTGCTAAGGACCCATCACCTCCCATTTCTAACTCTTCAGACAGCTCCCACCCCCAGACCCTTCCTTTTGCAAAAATTCCACCTTCTCCAGCCTGATCCTTATCAACACTTCTCTACCTTGAACTTCTCTCTCCTCCCACTTAAAGAGTAATGGGATAATCTTCCTACATCCTCCTCCCTGCAAACGTTCCTCCTGTGATACATGGGCATGCCTAGCTGAGAACTCTGTCACAGATAAAACAGTTATTTAGCCACGTAGTTACTGAGTGACAAAATAATTACTTAAGCACATAGTTATTGAGTGTGATGTGATGACATTGAGCTGCAGCCTGAGGATAAAACAGAAAGAAAACCACAGGTGTTAAACAGTTCAGTGGGGCAGAGAAACATTAATTAAATTACAAGAAACAAGGTAAAAGCAAGGCCTGCTAATTGTCCTCCAATATAATTTCTGTTGTCTTCCATGATAAATGAGTTTGTGTCTGAGCAGAATAAACACTATATTTTCCAGACTCACATTGTTTCACTGTAAAGGAGCATCTGCCCTCCTCTTCTTTCCCCTTCCTGAGGGCCAGCGTGTGGATGTGATGCTGGGGGGGTGGGGGCGGGGGGCGGCACAGGAGGGTTCTGTGCCTGGGATGCTTGAGTAACTGTTGCAGCCAAAGGTAAACTGAGTCAGGGGGTGAAAGAATTAAGGAAAGGCAGATAAGAGAATGAAAGCTGGGTCTCGGTGGGACGCTGCTCCCTGATGAGGAGACAGCGCCGGTGTCCACAAGCCGTGTCTTTATTTTATAGCAGATGCCACGAGGCAAAGTAGGGGCATGATCAAGTTGTTTACAGCATTCTTGTGAGTTTCAACCTCACTTAACTACATGCACCTGAACTCTAGCACAAGGCACGTGGGGCCACGTGTTTGGACCATAGGTTCAAGCTTACAACCACAGCAGTTGGCTATAATTGTGCTGGGAGGGCCCTGCCTTTAGCTGGGACTTGCACGTGGCAATGAGAGGACCCTGTCCTGTCATTAGTCCGAGGCTTAAACCTGGCCAAAACACCATACCCGAGCCCCACAAGTAACAAGATAGAAGGAGCTCTCTCCTTGGATGACCTCATGGACCCAAGGTGTTCTGCCAGCCCTGGGACTGTTAGCCTCACACTATTAAACAAAGATAAATGAGCATCCCTAAGCTTCCCGTTTGTTTAAACCATTGCTATTTAAAGTCTCTAATGTATGGAAGAGGGATGAATATATATTCATATGTAATTAGTATACATATATACATATATGTACATATATATTCATATGTAATTAGTATGCATTTTCAGGCTGTACTAAATACCATGAAACATGGAAATGAGGACTAAGGAAGGTGTCATCCATTCAGTTATTTAAAAATAAAAACTAGCAACTGCCTATGAAGCGCCAGGTGCTGTCCTAGGTGATAGACATGCACAATGAACAAAACAAAGTTCCTGTCTTCACAGAGCTTACATTTTAGTGCAAAAGAAGGCAGTCAATTCATCAATAAATGGATACAAATATAATAACTAGAGATAATGCTGCAAATAAAAACCAAATCATAAGAGGAGAAAGAGGAAGACAGGGTGTAATTTGCAATAGGGAAGTCAAGGCAGACCTCTCAGAGGTGGTGTGCCCTTGGGCAGCAGCTGGATGCAGTGAGGAGGAGTGTGGTGACTACTGGGGAAATGGTGTCCAGGAAGAGGGAAGAGGCAGTACACAGACTGCTATAGGCAGGGAGGTTGAAAGGTGAGAGGAACAACAAAAGGGCCAGTGTGACCACTTGCAATAATGCAGCAAATTCAACTGCACTGAGCACATTATGTTTTGTTGGCACCACTCCTTGGCACCAAAGTTTTGTTACCTTGAAAATGGTTGCTTAGAGAAACAGAAGAATACCGTATAGAAGAATATTTTATATTCAGTTTAAATGAATTGAAAATTTTAAAGGATGATAGATTGCATGACATGTTGCCAGTGTTATTACACTCTACACATAACATTGAGCCATAGGTTAAATGAAGTGTGTCACTCAACATGTAAGCACCTTGAGCCTCTACCTTGTGTGTTTCCTTCCTCCAGATCTTTCCAAGTTTTAGTGGTTTAGTCATGAAAACAAGAAGCACTTTCCTTTCAAATGCTGTAGAGGATAAGTCAATATTTAGTAGAAAACACAGGATTCATAATGCAGTTTCAAGGGTTCTCACACACTCAGTTTTTTGGGACAAGAGGTTCCAGCCAGAGCAGTGGTGAAGCCAGAGTCCGTATTACTCCAGGAGTCATAGGAGTGGGATACACTTGAGCTTTCTCCTCTTTCTGGCCCCCCTGCTCTCTCACTTTCCCTCTATTCCCACTTCCAATAAACTGCAATAAATGTAAAGAATTTCCAGATAACAAAAAAAGAAGAGCTTAGC
>NW_005871446.1:460120-465926 GCF_000147115.1 Myotis lucifugus | reverse complement strand
GGGTAGTTGGGGGTGCCAGGCCAGCAGGGGGGGCAGTTAGGGGCGACCAGGCTGGCAAGGGAAGGAAGTTAGGGGTGACCGGACCAGCAGGGGAGGGCAGTTGGGGGTGACTGAGCCAGCAGGGGAGGGCAGTTAGGCATCGATCAGGCTGGCAGGGGAGTGGTTAGGGGGTGATCAGCCTGGCAGGCAGAAGTGGTTAGGGGCAATCAGGCAGGCAGGCAGGCGAGCGGTTGGGAGCCAGCAGTCCTGGATTGTGAGAGGGGTCCCAGATTAGAGAGGGTGCAGGCTGGGCTGAGGGACACCCCTGCCCCGTGCACAAATTTCATGCACTGGGCCTCCAGTATATAGATAATAAAGAAAAGGTGCTTAGTCTTTAAACAATAGGAAAATTTTTAGAAATAAAAGTTTTGATGCAAAAATTAATATTGTTTCATCTTGAAAAACTGACACAAATAGAGCCATTTTAAAATAGAACTAGGGCAGCCAATCCAGAGGAACTCCTGGCAAGTCTTAGTCCTTGAACCTTTGGAATGTTTGAAGTGGGAAAAATAACTTTGGACTGGGCCAAACCAGCGTTAGATTTCAAACAACTGCTTGCAAAGCTAATCGGAAAGCAGATGTTCTGTAAACTAAAGACATTCTTTAGAATTAGCACCACCATATATAGCTAAACAATAACAGCATATTTGTATCTAAAGAAATTCCTTTCTTATATTTATATCATTATTTTTTCCCCTTTCTCATAAAGGCTCTTTATCTTCACCTTATAATTAGAACAATATTGGGGTTTCTGCCTGAGTTAATCTTCCTGAATTGATATTCTTTGTGATTTCAAATTAAAAAGCCTTGTGGCCTTTCATTTTGCCTTATTATTTTTAAGGTTAATAATGGATTAAAACATATCGGTGAACTAATTGGCCTTGGGGATTTATTTTTCAATAAATGGGCAATATTCCCAGTTCATTCTTGCAGCTGGCTCAGTTCCTTTCAACTTCTCACTAAAATACTCAAAGACAGAAAAAATACCAATATCCCAAACCACAAAGAAAAATATAACTATCAGCCAGTCCAACACTATAATCTTGGAGGGATTCACAACAATTGCAAGGCTGATAGGACTAGGTTTAGAAAAGCAAATTCAGATTTCAGCAAATGACATACACTGGCTTCAATTTATGGGGAAATAAAAGGACTACCTAAAAATACAGGCAGCAAAATATTTGTCCTTCCCAACTAACTATGCTTCTGACCCAGGAAACTAGAAACTGTGTCAATCAGAAAATCATACAACTGTTCTGTACCTTTCAGGTGCCAAAGGGATGGAAAGCCACCCATGCCTTGCCCCTATATGTCTACATTCAGGATAAGATTACAAAATCCCAGGTAACAGTCAGACCACGGAATTAGTAAGGACTCTGTGGACTGGTAAAAACTCAGAGAATTCTGATAATTATACCCATGTGTATAGCACTTTAATCACCACCTCTAATAAAGATCAGAAAGGAAGAAGGTAGTGTCTTTGTTCACAAATTACATTGCCAGGTGTAATTTACACATTCTATCAAAAAAAAGCACATACCAATAAGTGAATTTTCCAATGTAACTGAACAAAAAATGAACACACAAAGTAATTGTATATCTATAGAATATTAATTGTTTAAAATATCATTTTGTTTATAATAGCAGCTCCAAAACATCAATTTTAACAAAATGTGCAAGAACTCAACGCTGAAAACTATATATTATTGAGGAAAATTTGAAACTTTACTTAATAAATGCAAAGTTATATCATGTTAATGGATGAAAAGACTCAATATTGCTAAGATATCAGTTCTTCCTAAATCATATCTACAGATTTAATGCAACCCTGATCAAAATACAATAAGGCTTTTTATCAATACCATCAACCCAATGATAAATTTATATGGAAATACAAAGTACCTGGGATAGCCAGTCACATGAGGAAAAAAGTTAAATATTACTAAAAATTTTGTGTTTCTCATGCAGCACTATTGTGGAAATAGGTAACTCTATGAAATTCATAAGGAAAAGGGGTGTGGCCAAATATGTAAAATTGCTCTTAGGGCAGAATGAAATATGGCAAGCAAATGTCAAAGGAGAATAAAAAGAATGAAGAATAGTAAGAAAACCATTATAGGAACATGAAAAATGGCAAAGCATGTTCTATACAGGCAAAAAATTGTTTAAAAAATTACTTATAGCCCTGACCAGGTAGGTCAGTAGGTTAAAGCATTGTTCTGATACACCAAGGTTTGGGTTCAATTCCCGGTCAGGGCACATAAAAGAATCAACCAATGAATGCGTAAATAAGTGGAGCAAAAAAAAATTAATGTTTCTCTCTCTCTTTCTCTCTCCCTCTCTCTCTCTTCCTTCTTTTCCTCCCTCCTCTCTCTAAAATCAATAAATAAAAATTTTAAAAATTAATATATAAAAATAAAATATTACCTATAATAACTTGAAAGATAATAAATATACTTAATTAATTCATGATATTGAGCAAGCAGGTGTGCAGGTGAAATACTAAACGCATTTGCTGGTTTATTCTAGCCACATGCGATAGGGTGCTGCAAGAGAATAAAGCTCAAAGAAAATTGGCCACTATACCTGCATTTTGAGAAACTGTGAAAGCTCATAAATTTTGGCACTGCTGCATTGAAAAGTAAAACTGTCATCTACAGTCTCTATCTCTCTGTATACCTTTGATCTCTGACCTATATATTCTTTGTTTCTTTCTCATAACCTTCTTTTATTTTATGTACATAACACTGACCATAGATATATTTTACTTAGATTCCCACAGGATAGCCCTACTTTGAGCCATTAAAAATTTGGTGATAAATTATTGAAAGAACAAAAGATGTCCAGAAGTTAATATGCAAAGTTCCAGTTTTTGTTAAAAATAAAATACATCTTATAGAAGACATTACCAGATGACATACATCATAGTATTTCTTTTTTTAATATTTTTATTTTTCAACTACAGTTGACATTCAATATTATATTAATTTCTGGTGTACAGCATAGTGTTAGACTTTTATATAAGTAACAAAGTGATCCCCCCCCCCAATAATTCTAGGACCCAACACATAGTTATTGTAATGTTTTTTACTATATTTCCTATGCTTTACTTTACATCCCATGACATACTGTAACTGTCAATTGTACTTCCTAATCCCTTCACATTTTTTACCCCGCCTTCCACCCCACTTCAGTCTGGCCACTATCAGTTTGTTCTCTGTGTCTATACATCTTAGTATTTCAATGGTGAGACCTCTGAATGACTGGTGGTAAATGGAGGCATTTATTTTTTATTTTTTTGCTTACTGCATTTTCATACTCTTAAATATAAATATGCGTTGGTTCAGTAGGCAGCAAAACAACAATGAAAAAGAAAGTCAGGTTTTTAGGGTTTTTTAAATATGTTTTTATTGATTTAGAGAGAGGGGGAAGGATAAGGGGAGAGAAAAAAATCAATCAGTTGCCTCTCATAGCACCCCAACTGGGGAACGAACCTCCAACTTGGGCATGTGCCCTAATAAAGAATTGAACCAAGGACCTTTAGGTGCATGGGACGATGCTCAACCAACTGAGCAACACTTGCCAGAGCAAGAAGATCAGATTTTCATTGAGAAAAGAAGAAATTATGAAGAATTAAAATCTTAAATAATGCCACTGTTTTTCCTATTGCCCAGCTATACATTGTGAAAAGTAATTTTCTATGCAAAAAGAAAAACAAAACAGGAAAAAATTAAAACAATGATGAAAGCAATGCCTGGCATTTATTAATTAGACTGTAATTGCAGATTGCCAACAGGGACTATTAAATATACAAATTGTTTCTCACGAAAGTCACTACTGTGTTTTCTAAGATAACACCTGAATAATAAATTTCCAAGATGAAGATGGCCAGTTAATGTTCAACCACATTTATTTTCATATTTGAATCAGCCAAATTGCCCACAGCATATTGTTCTGGGACTATAATCAACATGGAGCAATTGTTACTATGTTAGATTGAATCCCTGATGAATAGAAACATTCTTAAAAATAAACAAGAGCATCATTCTCTATCTTAAATTTAATAGTCTACTGTCAATGTTTCCAAAATTATTATCCAAAACCATTAGAGTATATTTATCCTCATAGCGATTTTGTAAAAATGTAATTAGAACAAATTCTCACTGCAAAATCTGAAAATTTTATACTTAAATTCTCAAATCATGAAGTAGGGACGACCCCGGTGAGGTTGAAACGGCCCCGGTGAGGTCGGGACGGCCCGGTGAGGTTGAAACGGCCCCGGTGAGGTAGGGAAGGCCCCGGTAAGGTTGAAATAGCCCCAGTGAGAAAACATATTTGCCAACGTCATATCTGATAAGGGCTTAATCTCCAAAATTTATAGGGAACTCATACAACTTAACAAAAAGAAGATAAACAATCCAATCAAAAAATGGGCAAAGGATCTAAATAGACACCTTTCAAAAGAGGACATTCAGAAAGCCAAGAGGCATATGAAAACATGCTCAAAGTCACTAATCATCCGAGAGATGCAAATCAAAACAACAATGAGGTACCATCTCACACCTGTCAGAATGGCTATCATCAACAAATCAACAAACGACAAGTGCTGGAGAGGATGTGGAGAAAAAGGAACACTTGTGCACTGCTGGTGGGAATGCAGACTGGTGCAGCCACTATGGAAGGCAGTATGGAGGTTCCTCAAAAAATTGGAAATGGAACTCCCATTTGACCCTGTGATCCCACTACTAGGAATATATCCCAAGAAACCAGAAACACCTATCAGAAAGGATATATGTAACCAGATGTTCGTAGCAGCACAATTCACCATAGCTAAGATCTGGAAACAGCCTAAGTGCCCATCAGTAGATGAATGGATTAGAAAACTGTGGTACATCTACACGATGGAATACTATGCTGCTGTTAAAAAGAAGGAACTCCTACCATTTGCAACATCATGGATGGAACTGGAGAGCATTATGCTAAGTGAAACAAGCCAGTCAATGAAGGAAAAATACCACATGATCTCACTCATTCATGGATAATAAAGACCATTACAAACTTTTGAACAATAATAGATACAGAGGCAGAGCTGCCTCAAACTGATTGCCAAACTGCAGTGGGAAGGCCAGAGAGAGTTGGGGGGCAGGAGGGAGAGGAGTAAGAGATCAACCGAAGGACTTGTATGCATGCATATAAGCATAACTAATGGACATAAGACACTGGGGGGTAAGGGAGGGTAGGGGTTTGTCAAGGGCGGGGGGGAAAAAAAGGACACTTATGTAATACCCTTTGTAATACTTTAAGCGAAAAATAAAAAAATAAAAAAATAAAAAAAGAAAGAGGGACAGAAAAAAAAAAAAAAAAGAAATAGCCCCAGTGAGGCCGAGACGGTCCCAGTGAGGTTGGGACAGATAATGGGGACCAGTATAGACTGATGAACAGGGGTAGATGCAGAGGCAGAGCAACATTGAACAGACTGTCAAACTATAGTGGGAAGCCTGGGGAGGGTTTGGGGGGGAGATTAAGAGATCAACCGAAGGTCTTATATGCATGCATATAAGAATAACCAATGGACACAAGACATTGGGGGGTAGGGGCCAGGGGAATGTCAAGGGGGGGGGAGACATATGTAATACTCTTTGTAATACTCCAAGAAATAAAAATTATTAAAAAAAATTCTGAAATCCATGACCACAAGCCAAGCAACTGATACTTTAAAAAAAAAAAAAAAAACATATATATATATATATATATATATATATATATA
>NW_005871446.1:424666-460020 GCF_000147115.1 Myotis lucifugus | reverse complement strand
GAGAGGAAGGAAGAGGGAAATAGAAACATCAATGATGAGCGTGGGCCCTGGCGTGTGCCCCTGACCAGAATTGAACCTGGGACCCTTCAGTCCACAGGCCCATGCTCTATCCACTGAGCCAAACCGGCTAGGGCAGCAGCTGATACCTTTTGACTGAGTAAAATATCAGAATCAGCCCAAGCACCAAATACCCTGAAGATGACAGCACTATTGCCTGCTAAAATGGGCGGAGCATGTGGGGAGAGAAAGAAAGAAAAGAAAAAGTAAAATGCCAGCTATCTATCACATTACAGGCTCGGGCTTCCTTAGTATGAAGCTTCCATGGTCAAACAGTCTGGTTTTAGATTCAGCTAAGAAACTCTCATCTGCTGAGCTCCCACGATGTGCAGTGCATGGAAGTAAGTGCTGCTGGGAAACGGCTGTAAGACTGTGGCTGCCCCGGGGAATGGCATTTCATGCTACCTGCACTCCAGTGGTGGGAGCACACAGGCAGTGCAAGAGCAGGGCCCTGGGAGGAGGACCATGCTCTACCTATGCCGTGTTAGGCTCAGCAGGGTAAAGCCACAGCACTGAAGATGAATTAGGGACTCTTACAAACAGCCCTTAGATTTGGATTCTGCTAACACAGAATTTTGTTAGAAAATGTTTCCTAAATAGTCAAAGTCTTATGGCCTTGATTTCCTAAATTTTCAACAACTATGACTTCAGTTTTCACCACTTCACTCTGTAAATGTGGCAAGACAAGTTGCTAAGGTTTTCAGTATTCTTTACATTTGGAGGCAGCAAGCAGTAAATCCTAAGGCAAGTCCTTTAAGATCTTTGAGTTTTAGTTTGCTGACCATTAAAATGTGAATAATGGAAAAAAAATCTTAATTTAACAAGTTTTAGAAAGAATCAAGCTAGAACCAAAAATCACATTACAAAATGCATTTTAAATTTCATTTTCTTTTTTATGAATAATATTTCCAATAACAACTGCCTAATTGCCATGTAATGAGGAATTACGTTGTTCTATGTCTATATCTCCATGAAAACTGAGGCTCACACACCCAAAAAGACATTTTCTACTGACAATATTAGAAGATAGACAATTTATTTCTATGTTTACATGTGTTTAAGTGAAGTGTATTAAACAGATGTAATTTTATAATTACATCTTTTTTTTTTTTTTTTTACAATGGCAAGCTAGTGGAAAGACCTTTTCATGCAGAGAAATAATTTTCTAATTCAAAGTTTTTCTGGTCTCAATATCAGTTGGGCTATTTATCTGTGTTGAACTCACACCTTCAGTTTGTTTCACTAGAATTTTATATTTTACTAGAGGCCCGGTGCACAAAAATTTGTGCACTTGGGGGGGGGGGGTCCCTCAGCCAAGCCTGTGCCCTCTCGCAGTCTGGGACCCCTCGGGGGATGTCCACTTGCCAGCGGGGAGCAGGCCTAAGCTGCAGTCGGACATCTGTAGCGCTGCTGAGGAGGTGGGAGAGGCTCCCACCACCACCGCTGTGCTGGCAGCCTTCAGCCTGGCTTGTGGCTGAGCAGAGCTCCCCCCGTGGGAGTGCACTGACCACCAGAGGGCAGCTCCTGCATTGAGCATCTGCCTCCTGGTGTTCAGTGTGTGTCATAGTGACCAGTCATTCCCAGTCGTTCTGCTGTTAGGTTCAATTTGCATATTACCCTTTTATTATATAGGAAGATTACTGTACTCTTGTGTTGTCTGATGGCATGCCTGAATGTATGAAACATTAGTGGGAATTCAATTGAATTAATCAATTTAGGCTTTAAGTGATCTAGATTGTCTCATAATTTACTTCATAAACTTATTTTTTAATTCATCTATGTGCAAGCTCAAACATTGATATGCTGGTTTTCTTAAAGGGGATGTATTGGGGCACAAAGGTGAAACTGATAAGAGCACATCAGTGTTTGGTACTCTTTGGACAATATATCCTTTTACAATTAAAGTTACATGCATACGGAAAAACATTGTTATGTTATCTATTTAGGGGGAAATAATTTACCATTTTAATCAGAAATGTCAATGGCATAGGATTTTATAGTGGTTATTGAAATTTCAAATTCAAATATTTTTTGTTATGAATATCTGTGTACTACTCAACTCTGTTTTTGTGCAAGGAAAGTAGGATTTATTTTTGCAGATGACATCATAGAAAAGTAACTGCTTTCAGAGAACAGGTGATCCACTAAGCTGTGAATTAGTGAAAATTCACAAAGTAAGCATTTTCCAAGTCATGTGGGCTCTTGCAGGCCTTGCTTTGTTGATATTCTTCATTACCTTTATTATCGATTTTCATGTGATAGTTAATGCAGCAAGTAAAAATAGACTATTCAGAATAAAGCGAAAAATGATCTTTCAAATAAATTAAAGGCTCAGTCTATGAGATTCTTAGATTATGAAATAGAGGGTTAAATGAATGGCATATTATATTTAGACAATGCCTCCTGTTTTCAAATCATCTTTTTATTTAATCTTTGATTAAAAGATCACAAGATCTCTATACATGCATGGGACTATTCATATGAAACTATCTTCCTATAAGGAAACCTCATTAAATTATAACTTCTAAATATAATGCTGAGGGGGTTATACTAGCTTCCAATTCAGTTGGAGAATTGCTAGTTTAAAATACAATTAATGAAACATAAGCTATAATACTGGATATGATAATGCCAATGCTTTGAGTAATTAAAAGACTATTTCCAAGTGGATACTGAAGCATGTCTATGCTGCAACAAGACTGAACAGGGGAGAAGTACTCTGGCTGATGGACTATTCTAGTTCATTACAATTATGTGAATTGTAACTTATCCTATCTAATAAAAGACAAAAAGGGTAATTAACCGTACCTTTGCTACGCTTCCCACTGGCTAATCAGGGTGATATACAAATTAACTGCCAAGAAAGATGGCAGTTAACCACCAACAAAGATGGCAGTTAATTTGCATACGTAGGCGCCAAGTGACGGAGCGAAGCCAGCTGGCCCCGGGCAGGAGCAGCAAGCGAAGGCCGGCGTGGCGAGCGAAGAGCAAAGAGGGAAGCCTGCTGCACTGGCCTCCACCATGCCCCCGGGGCCCGGACCCCTCCCAGCAAAGAGTGAAAGCCTGGCTTCCAGGCACCAGAGGAAAACTGGTGCCAGTAGCCAGGGGAAGGGGCCCCCGAGAGGCCCCAGACTGCGAGAAGGCACAGGCCGGGTTGAGGGACCCACCTGAGTGCACAAATTTTTGTGCACCGGGCCTCTAGTAGCATATAAAGTGATATAAAACCATCCTGCTGTATTTATTTTGTGCCTCTACTGATCAAATACTATCACCTGATAGAAGTAATTGTTTTTAATGCAAAGAATATATATATAGATCAACAAATACAGGTCTTTTAGGCTGCCATTTCTCCAAATAGCAATTAGTCTACTTATATTCTGTTTTATAAAGGGGCCTATTATTCATTTGTTAACATAGATCAGTTACCCCCTCCAAGAGAAAATGCCATCCTGGTGAGCTAATGTTAAATTAATTAAATTAATAAAGTTAAATTAATGAAAAATTAAACCTAATATTGTTGGAACCTTGATGAATACTCACTCTTCCTCTGCTGCATTCCCTGGACCCTGTGCAAAAAGAGTGGAATGTCTTATGAATTAAAATAGTTTTCTATATATAAATTATATAAAGGTTTAAATAATTAGCAAGGAAACTTCAGACATTTAAATTTAGTTTTCCTTATTCACTCTAATTTTTTTATTTTTTTATTTTGAGGAAAATATAAATGTTTTGAAAATAACTTAGGACATAATGTTTAACACAAGACTACATTTATTTTTTAAAGATATTGTTACAATTAGAGACTATTTAATATTCCTTTATTATTTTTGTCTCTTTATTCAAGTAAAATATAAAACTATTTCCAGAATTTTTTCATATCTTTCTCCCTGAAAGAGTGGACAACTTAGTGAATACCAATTCATTCTGAGATCAAAGGAAAATGTTATCCTTTAAAATCATGTTAAAACAGACAACTTTTGCTATCCCTGAGTGAAACTGGAAAATATTGTGTAATCAATTTTTCCTTGTATTTCCATGAGTGGCTTTACAGCACCCAGGGCATATTTCTCAAATTTCTTTTAGTTACAAGTAAAATAAACCTAAATTCAGTTCACTGAGGCAAAAATAAAAGAATATATTGACTCATAACCAATAGGGAGGGAAAGTAAAAATTTAGCTCTCAAAAACAATTGATACATGAAGCAACAAAAAACAGACATGAAAACAATCAGGTCTCTCTCTCTCTCTCTCTCTCTCTCTCTCTCTCTCTCACTCACACACACACACACACACATTTTTTTTCTCTCTACCTAATGACTTTTTTTTTCAGACTCACCTTTCAACAGTGACATATGGTTCAATTCCGTCCATCCGTAAGTGAAGGAGTTTTCACTTCCAGCTCCATCTTGAAAAAAAAAAATGATAGATAGACTTTGATGGTCCCGGCTGAAGTCATTTACTCCTCCATCGTTGGACCACTTACTGTAACTGAGGAGTGTTATTTTTGGTTCAACTTAACTAGGTGCCTGTATCTTGAAAAAGTCTAGAAAAGCATAAATCTAGATGTTCTTGTAAAAGACCAATGTTGGGGTGAGAAAGTGTTTCTCCAACAGAAATGAAATATAGCAGAAAAATGGCAAGCAACTATTTATGTCAACTACGGGGGTGCATGAGAGAGGCAGTAAGAAAACATTTGTCCATGAACAAGTGGGTATGAAGGAATGATGGCTATCACTGTCTTACTGTTATATTTTTATGCCTGTTAACTTAATGAGGAAACTCAGTAACATCTTCCTTTCAATAACATTTTTGGTGATAGTTATTATCTGTACTGGGGATAGCAGCAAACAAAGAAAACATCAGTAAGATTATCTTAATGAGGGCGATTCCCATTTATCATCTAAGGATTGCTAAGCTTTACAACCAATGCCACAGATATACAAAAAAAAATATTAAACAATATTATGAATAAGTATATGCCAATAAATCAGACAACTTAGAAGAAAAATGGATAAATTTCTAGAAATATGCAACCTTAAAGACTGTATCTGGGAGAAATAAAGAATCTGTTTAGACTGATTACTAACAATGAAACTGATCAGTAATTAAAACAAACAAACAAAAAAAACTCCCAACAAACAAAAATCCAGAATCAGATGGCTTCACAAGTAACTACCAAATAGTTAAAGAAGAATTAATACCTATGATTCTCAAACTATTCCAAAAATTTGAAGAGGAAGAAACACTACCAAACTCACTCTATAAAACCAGCATTACACTAATACCATAACCAGACAAAGACATTACAAACAAATAAAACCACAGGACAATATCTCTAATGAACATAGACGCAAAAATTCTCAGCAAAATATTGCAAACTAGATAGCAATGATACATCAAAAGGATTATATCTTGTAATCAAATGTTATTTATTCCAGGGATGCAAGGATGGTTCAACATCTGCAAATCAATCAATGTGATATATCACATCAACAAAATACAGGATAAAAACCATACAATCATTTCAAAAGATGCAGAAAAAGCATTTGACAAAATTCAACATTATTTTATGATAAAACTATTAAAAACATGGGTATAGAGGGCACATACCTCAACATGACAAAGACTGTATGGCAAACCCATAGCTAATATCATACTCAATGGTAAAAAGCTGAAAGCTTTTTCACTAAGATCAGGAATAAGACAAGGATGCCCACTCTTGCCACTTTAATTCAACACTGTTGAAAGTTGTACCCACTGCAATCAGACAATAAAAATAAATATATGGGGGGGGGGGAAGGAGACATATGTACTACTATTTGTAATACTTTAAACAATAAAAATAAAATTAAAAAATAAATAAATAAAAGGCATCAAATTGAAAAGGAAGTGGTAAACCTGTCACTATTTTCAGTTAACATAATACTGTATATAAAAAACCCTCAAGAATTCACCAAAAATAAAAATAAAAACTGATTAGAACTAGCAAGTGAATTCACTAAAACTGCAGGATACAAATTAATATACAGAAATCTGTTGCATTTCTATACACTAACAAGGATCAGGAAGGAAATGATCCCATTTACAATTGCATCAAAAAAAATCATAAAATATCTAGTAATAAAGTTAACCAGGGAGCTGAAAGACCTGTACTTTGAAAACTATGAAACATTGAAGAAAGAAGTTTAAGAGAAAACAAATAAATGGAAGGATACACCATGTTCATGAACTGGAAAAATTTTTATTGTTAACATGTCCATACCACCTAAAGCAATATACAGATTAAATGCAACCCCTATTAAAATACCAATGGCACCCTTCCCAGAACTAGAACTAATCCTAAAATTTGCATAAAACTGGAAAAGATCCCAAATAGCCAAAGCAAGCTTATGAAAGAACAAATAATATTCAGGGGTGAACTTGCTTTCAATCTTTAAAAATATTTACTAAAATATCCCCAAGCTAATCATTCATCCTTCCTTCAATCACTTCTCAAAGGCGTTAATTCTTTGTCATATAAAACTACGTGCAGTTGCCTTAAAGCTTCACTTTCCCCACTTCTTTCCCCAGTGAAGCTCTGTTTCCTGGTGGCAGAAAAGACCCCTGACCGCCCCAGGGAGGTGGTACATGTCTTACTCAGTACGCATGTGCGTTCATCTCATGACACATTGGCGTGATTATTTGTCTATCTTTCCTTTCTCAGGTTATAAAATTCATATAATAATAGAGATTCGGTTATATCTGTTTTTGTAAATCTAGACACTAACACACTCTCCGACAAGTGGTCAAGCTTAATGCAAAGATTTTGAAGGACGGCTGAATGCTTGCACTCCATTATGCTTCCGCTACCTCATTGTTTTATTCACCAAGAATAATGTTTTTTAATCTTTATTATTGAGAGTATTCCAGATGTTCCCATTTTTTTCACCCACTGCCCCCTCCCACCCAGTTCCCATTCCAACCCTGGCCTTCACTACCCTATTGCCTGTGTCCATAGGCAATGCATACATGCATATAAATTATTTGGTTAATCTCTTCCCACCCCCCTCACCCCTTCCCTCTGAGATTTGTCAGTCTGTTCCATGTTTACATCCCACTGGTTCTATTCTATTTCTCAGTTTATTTTGTTCATTAGATTCCACAGATAAGTGCTGAATCATGTGATATTTGTCTTTCTCTGACTGGCTTACTTCACTTAGCATAATAATCTCCAGGTCCCTCCATGCTGTCTCAAAAGCTAATAGACCCTTCTTTTTTACAGCTGTATAGTATTCCATTACGTAAATGTACCACATCTTTTTATCCACTCATCTACTGATGGGTACTTAGGCTGTTTCCAGATCTTAGCTATTTTTTAATGCAATTTGTTTGATTGACCTAATATTTCCAAGCATCGAAATCATGATTTTATGCAAACTGCACTAAAAAAAATTATTTTCCTCTTATAACTATTTAAAATTGTATACACATATTTAAATTAAGTATGTATTATATCAAATATATAAAAATACATTCTAAGTTAGGAATTGTCCGGTAATGTCACCAATAGTGTCTCCACAATTCTGCTAAATGCAGAACAGTGAGGTTTCCCTAAAGCTAGCTTATACTTGGCTGCAGAAATAGTGATTTTAGTTGTATCCCAGAATCCTAAGAACCTATAATAATTTCCACAAGTAAATTCATGTCCTGGTCCAGGAAGGATGCCTATGAGTTTGAAAATCTCTTAAAAAATTAATAGTAGTGTGTGTGCATTTATATATTTATATTTGAATCTTGTCTATGTTTGGAAAGGAAGGTTCACCAAAAAAATGTGACAGCATTTTGCTGTGGGATATAAAACAGAACACAGGACCTCTAAGACTGACACTTGCATTTGACCCAGTTGGAAGTGTTTCTATTAAAAGTAAAATATTGTAGCACAGTAAATGGAAAAACAAATTATAAAAGGAGGACTTCTTTTAAAGTAACCTGAATTGGATTTGACTTAAGAGTTTTTGGACAAAGATTAATGCCAGTTTTTGAAGAGTGCTATGTCATAGTTCTATTAAAACTCTTCTATTGAGTGTTTTCATGGTCTATAAAATAAAAAATACAACTCTTAGTTGTTATTAATGGACTTTTAAAAAGCATGCCATTATGGGGGGAAAGCAGCTGGCAGAATGTGTTTTCAGAAATAAATACTATACTGGGAAGAGTAAGGTAAGAGATGGGAAATATATTCTGACCTTAGAAATATACATACCTAGCCCTTTTTCTAAAGTTAAAGTGGCAACAAACAATATTTAAAAATATTTTTCTCCTTCCATGTAATAAATTATTTGGAATTTCTGACGTCATGGTGAACAAAGGTGAATATGTAGAAATAAATACACAATGCCATTTGAATAAATAATTTATCTAATAGAAAAGCAAAATAAATTGGGACACATTTACATTCTAAGAAAAAAACTTGAAATAATTTTTTAGCAACTAAAAAGGCAAATTAAAATTAACAATAATGTTCAAATTAGATTGAAAAAGATTATCATTTAATCTATATAAATTTCAAGTCACTATATTGTACACCTGAAACTAATATAATACTGTATTTCAATTCTACTTTAAAAAATAAGTTTTCATAATATACGATGACTTTTTTATTCTTTAATTAATATAAATTTATTTCTGTGGGTCTTCATTCACAAGGAGTCTGTTGCTCTTTTTAAACATGTTTAAAAAGTAGTGTTTGATTCATTTACTAATGTTTAATAATTAAAAGTATTGAACTGCTAATTGTCCCTTAAACAGTTTGGACAGTAACACATATATTTTCATATGTGGAATATTATGTTCATATTCCCAAAGATCATGCAAACCGTTCTAAATTCTACTTTCAACTTATAATTGTTTAGAAAAATATTTCCTATTTCCAATGAGATTTTAGTTTCTTCTTTTATTTGTTTTCTTAAACTTTATGGTTATTGTCAACTTTTACCATTTCATTGTCATAAAATGCAGCATATACTTTTTAAAATTTGCTATATTTTTATTATCCTTCAGTATCTCATCAATTCATTAAAAATTCTCTAAGATTAATAAGTGTATTTTATTTATCTTGCACATAGCATTTGACAAATATATACTAACACACATATTCAGATGTCAGTCTCAGATTCTCTAAATGCTGTTTTTCTTCTATTTTTATGCTACTCAATCTGTCAACAACTGAAGCCTAAGAGAAGTCTCTTATTACTCTCTTTGTCACTTTTCAAAATATATATCTCACAGTCACCGGATTTGCCAATGGAATCAACAAATGTTCACCAATTTTAGTCACTCTGTATACAAATTAAGTTCAGAATGGGAATTCCTTTTGGCCAATTTCATGTCCCTGGGCTAAAGGAGTCTGATCATTCGATTAAACCCCCCAGATGGCAGCCAATGAGAAAGTGCAATTCCCCACAAGGTGTCAGAGAGCGCTGTTGGAAAGGAGAAATTGACAGAGAGTAGACACAAAAAGGGGGCTCCTGCAACATCCGATGCCCCAAACAATCCCTTCTGTTCTTTGAAGAATGAGATGAGGAATCCCTTAAAGTCATAGGAGTTACCTAGAGAAAATATACATGACACATTTTCCTGGAAGCATAATTTTAATATCTGTCAGACACATAACTTTTTATCAGTGGAACAAACATGATATTTGCATGGATTTTCACAATAACACCTTTACAAAGCACTTCCCTGTTTGTCATCAGTCATGAGACCAGAGCGCATGCCCTAAGACCTCCCAGGTAGAAGTTCCTTCTCTCCTGCTACACGTTTAACAGGTTTCTCATTTTCCCACATGGGAGGATTTGGAAAACTTATAAAAGTGACATTTACAGTCCTGTGAATTAAGGAATTCCTCCGAGCAGGCATTTTTACCAGAATTCTGTTCTCTCTTTTAAAAAATATATGTTTTTTAGTGATTTTTAGACAGAAAGGGAGAGGGAGAGGAGGAGAGAAACATCAATGATGAGAGAGAATCATCAATCAACTGCTTCTTGCACACCCCCTACTGGGGATCGAGCTAGCTACCCAGGCATGTGCCCCGACTGGGAATAGAACCAGTGACCTCTTGGTTTATGGGTGGATGCTCAACCACT
Organism: Myotis lucifugus; assembly: GCF_000147115.1. Taxonomy (NCBI): domain Eukaryota; kingdom Metazoa; phylum Chordata; class Mammalia; order Chiroptera; family Vespertilionidae; genus Myotis; species Myotis lucifugus. The sequence goes on along the minus strand of NW_005871446.1, from coordinate 449,839 downwards.
GAGCCACACTGGCTCTGTTCTCTTTTATATTGAGATTTTCCTTCTCAATTCTGCCATTTGCACTAACAACTACTTTTGCTTTTGTTTTGCCCCTTGTAGCCTTTCTGATTCTCCACATCTCTGTCTACAACTCACCTTCACCCCAGCCCAAAGTCCCATGGTGTTGTACCACAGCCTGGCATTAAACCCAGATTCCTGTAACCCAAGAGGACGTATCAATCATGAATATCCAGGAACATCTAACACCTTCTTAAATACATCCGCATTTACATTTAATACCCACTCTTGCAATAGCGAGGTATCTAACTTCACTATCATAAGTTGTATGTTCTTTTAAAAAGTGTAATACTTTCAACAATAAAGATAATTTAAAAAAAACATAAAACAATTCCAAGTCTCCTGGTACTCCTGTTTTGGGAAAATCTGTATGTACCTTTCATGATTTATGGACTTTGATCATATATCCCTTCATCTTTCATGTTATATTAATTTTAATTTTTACTTACCTAGTCTCTTTAGATATTCCAGACTTCTACAAAGCAAACCAGAGGTTATCAATCTTATGTCCACTGAAATAGCATTATTCTTTCTGATGTATGCTTTGGTTTTCATAGTTCTTAGGTCCATGCTACAGCTGTAAAATTAATAAATGTTCTTAATCAAGTTACTTAACTTTACTCATTCTACAACTAAAACCTAAGAATAATCCCATCTACCTTTCAGTGTTGTTTTTAGAATTATGTATCATAGTATATGTCAGTGATGGCGAACCTATGACATGCGTGTCAGAGGTGACACACGAACTCATTTTATTGGTTGATTTTTCTTTGTTAAAAAAATATATATTTTATTGATTTTTTTACAGAGAGGATGGGAGAGGGAAAGAGAGTTAGAAACATCGATGAGAGAGAAGCATCGATCAGCTGCCTCCTGCACACCCCTACCGGGGATGTGCCTGCAACCAAGGTACCTGCCCTTGACTGGAATCGAGCCTGGGGCCCTTAAGTCCGCAGGCTGACGCTCTATCCACTGAGCCAAACCAGTCAGGGCTGATTTTTCTTTGTTAAATGGCATTTAAATATATAAGATAAATATCAAAAATATAATTCTTTGTTTTACTATAGTTGCAAATATATAAAAAAAAAATTTCTATATGTGACATGGCACCAGAGTTAAGTTAGGGTTTTTCAAAATGCTGACACACCGAGCTCAAAAGGTTCGCCATCACTGGTATATGTATTAAATATATTGTAGGATATATTATCTATATGTGTGTATATACATATAGATATTATATATATGGCATAGCACAAAAACAAAATCTGGAATATAGTTAATATCATGGTAGAATACAAAGTCCCCAAACATCAACACTGAATTTTCCTAACCAGTGTCTTATGCCATTGCCTCTACCATCACACCATCCTAATATATGTAGTCTGGCAGCTCCAATGGCCCACTGCTGGCTCAGGTCACCACCCATCCTTGCTCCAGACTCATCATCTACTACTTGGCTAAATCACCTGCCGTGCCTGGCATGTTCCTCCACACAACCCACAGCACCAGAGCCACAGCCGCTTCATTCAGGATGGCTGCTGTCACTCCGCGATAAAAAGGAGGTATGGAAGCGAACATTTCTCCCTGCATGGAGCTCCTTAAGATTACATCCTACATGATGGTTGCTTGGGCCCTGAGGTGTTTGGATTTCTGAATATTCTGCCAGGTTGTATTCATAATGAGAAATGGCTGGATGCTTTGGAAAGGTTTTTCCAGAAACTGACTCTGAGACAGATAATATTCTCATACTGAAGGTTTAATGAAAAGTATACTAGGTACAACACCTGCAGTGGTATGCTGGAACCAATTTATACCAACTTGCAAGAAGCAATTATGTGCCTGGCCAGCGAGGCTCAGTTGTTGAGCATCGATCTATGAACCAGGAGGTCACAGTTCAGTTCCCGGTCAGGGCACATGCCCGGGTTGCAGACTCAATCTCCAGTATGGGACATGCAGGAGGCAGCCGATCAATTTTTCTCTCTCATCATTGATGTTTCTATTTCTCTCTCCCTCTCCCTTCCTCTCTGAAATAGATAAAAATATTTTTTTAAAAAAGCAATTATGTGTTGAGTTCAATGATATCAAGTTGGTAGTTTCAAATTAGCCATGGGAATCTACATCTTGGTAATTGGAAAAGGCAGCAATTAAGAGCTTTTTCCCTTCTGGAGATTCCATTGTTAAACACTTACCAGCATACCACTGTCTGAAAGAGAGGAGGAAAGCTAGGACTAGACAGAGGAAAAAGCTGAACTGCCTTGACTTGGCCTTGCCTACCATGATAACTCTTACGCCACAGTCCAAGCAACCAAAGTGTTGGTTGTGCCAAATATAAAGTATATCTATTCCTATTTTATATTCAGGGACTGGGTAATGACCACTAGTCCATGGGCCCTGGTGGGCACTCTTTGACAAGCTTAGGGCCAGAACTTTACTTGTTACCTGGCCCAACTATGCTCTGATGCTAACCAGGAAATCATGATGACACTTCGGGTGCCCAGGTATCAATGTTAGCTGAAACCAGTAGTTGTTGAACTACCTAAGTGTTCCCCTTTCCCAAGTAAATAAAGAATTATCTGCTATTAAAATAGCATCAGAACAACTCCAGGGTACCAGCATTGATGTATCTATTTCAGGTCTAGGAAGTCTATTAGGGACTCTGATCTCTTTATCCCTTCTCACCTATAAGGAAGTGAAGAAAGAGAAATTAAACAAGGAGAAAATGAACTAAGATGTATTGCAACAGAGGCCTCAGCCAATCCCACAGGGGTCAGATATAACCTTGACGAAGGCAGCTACCTTCTGCTGAGGGCAACTTCCAGAGAGGGACTCGCCGCAAAATATCTGTTGCCAGTAGTGTTCCCAGGAAGCAGACTCAGCTGTGAGGCATCGGCGGCCAATATTTTGGTAGCTGGGGAAGGTCCTGAAGTAAGCAGTTTCGGCAGCATTCTACAGTGTTTATTTCACTGAATCAGTTTAAAATAAGAAGTTCTACACTATCTGCGGAACCATTCTTCTACAAAAATATGGAAGATTTGAGTGAAGCCTAGCACAGCAATTTCCTTCCCTCAGCCTACATCCTCTTTCATCAACTCTATGATTCTTTGTTGAAATTTTGAATCATAGCATCCTTGCAAAGGCTTCCAGAGATATATATATATGCATGAACATTGACCAATATCACTTGGGCTTGCTTATTTGCTTTCCAAAGTGTTTCTCAACTAACACATAATATGAGTTAATTCAGAAATATCCGAAAGATGAGGACAGTTTTCCAGTCCCATACAACCTATGCCGATGATTCTTATCACTGGACCACCATGTGATTTCAAGTGATATTGAAGATATTTTTTATCTTTAGTAGATATTTAACTTACAAAACAGGTAGGGTGCAGTCAGCATGCGGGAAGAACTAATTCTCTCATTAGGATAACCAGACAGTTAGGGGAAGACCTTCACATATGGTTCATGTTTTTAGATAGTTTCAGAGGCACAGTTATATGGCACTGGCAATTAGCAAGAAATTAGATTTGTTTGGACATGCTTCAGGGAGAAGAAAGATTATGGAGGGTACTGCCACGGCACCCAGTGTGATGGGAATTGATGAAATACTGAATGACATCCTAAAAAAATAACTTTTTTGGAACCCATACTCAGGTCTGTGTAACTGGCCATGCTGAGAGAGGAGTGAGCTAATAGGTTTCAGGGTGATTTTCTATCCAAATAAGCTTGCAATCACTTAAGCAATTAACGAGCTTTCTGAACTGGCTCCAGATTATAGGAAAACATTGTAATGTGCAATACGCTCATGTGGGAAGTCTTAAAAATCATCTCTGTGATTGTCAAGTGATGAAGCCATAATCACAAAGCTGGAGTCCCTCAACCTCCTGACTCAGAGGCTCCTGTGCATCCAAATTCTCATTAATTGTATTCCTTTTAGAGATCTACATCATAAAATAGGGGGTGGAGGGGGGGGCTTTTATGCAGACTGTCAAGATAGGATGTCCTAATGTGAATCTATACTGATGCTTGACTTCATTACAAGGTTCACTTCTCCACCTAGATTTACAGGAAAAGGAGTGACGTAGGTAGGACATGGGGAAGACAGAGCCCAGGCAAACCTAACTCCTAAAAGAGCTAATTGAATTCAAGGAGCCCAGATTTGTAAAACCAGAGCCAATAGCCTCATGTGTTGCAAGGAATCCATCTGTGCTGGAGGTGACTGCCTGTTGATGATACTAGCATTTGTAGATTTGGTGAATATACTCAGGACAAGTAAGATTTCCTCTTTACTAAAGACCAAGAGAAGCTGGGTGCCCACTTTTGCTCATTAACAACAGCTTAAAATTAGGTGGAAAAGGTATGACTTTAAGATGACTTAGACAAAAATGCAAGTATTTTATTCATCCTAGTATTGAGGATGGCCCAGGGCACACACTCTCTATTTTTCTTCTTTGGCCATTAACATTTCTATTTTTGAATAAAATAATACAGAGTTTGATTTTTCCTTTTTCCCTTTGCACTTTGGGCCTAAAGAATGAAACATTGATACTGCTTGGAACCTGATCAGTATTCTGCCTCCTAGTAAAGCTATTAGCCCCCTGGCACACTGACACTATGCATTGTAGTAGAAAGCCAACCCTAGAGTATTTTATGTTAAGGTGGGACAGAGGTTGAGTTGGGAGATAAACTTCCATGGGCATATTTTATGATACTTTGACATACAAAATATTAAGAGGTGTGTCATTACCCTTAGGGGTGACAGATAAACTCTCTAAAAGAAAATTAAGAGAAAAATATTGCCACGCAGCCCTTAGTGATGTAAATCACACTGTACCAAGTTTCTATCTCAAAATATTGTTTCCCATCGTTAATGCTCCAATATTTCAGAGTTAGTCTTGATATAATAGTCACACACATATAAAGTGTTGATAATCACATTGTAATGCTTTCTCTAAGTATTTGGAAAGACACTGTTGATAATGACCACCTGCCAAAGATACACTCATTTCTCATTTTATCTCTGTCACTTTTGCCTTGTGCTTGTAGTCCAGGGACAGGAGTTATTTTGGGTTTCTAATAATCTGAGGATATGAGCAGCCAGTAAGCCATAGCAATACCCTAGGAAGAACAGTATTATCTCCTATGAAGACTTCAGGACTTCACTGGGTGGGAGGTGGAGGGTAGTGTATCAATATTTAATACTTGTTTCTGTGCTAAAAATTAATAGACCTTCTGGAACTGTAATTATAACTGTACAATTCTGTACCGGGTCAACTTCCAGGAAGGTAGACCCAGGACCTATGAAAAGAAAAGCTATTTGTTCTCTGGAACCACCAATCCTTTGATATCTTATTTTCTCTTCTTCTGGACCATTTTTTTATGTTCACTTCTGTCTTAATTCAGCTTAGATTCTTTATTTCATTATGTAGGACACTGTTTTATCAATATACTCAAACATTTTTTCTAATTATTCATCTATTACAACTGGCTGATAAACCCATGTCCTGGATCAATCCAACTGTTAGTTTCTCCAGGATTACATCTAAAATCCTGAAAACTGCTCAAGATAATTGTACAAATTGTCCTACTAGACATATACTGACTCTCATTGTGGTTTCCATACCCTTAACTAATATTTTAATGTTTTCTAAAGCTCTTGTTCCCAATGATTCATTTTAAATGATTTCCTCGGACTTATTGTCCAGTTCATGAATTCTTTTTTCAGCTGTATCTAGTTTACTGCTAAAACTTTGCATTCAGAATATTTTTAATATGCAGGCTTTTCAATATGTGGACCTTTTCAAAATTTCCCATTCTCTTTATACATTTATAATTTCTATCTTATGACTTCTCTTTGAATAGTTTAAATAAATTTCTTGTAAACTCTGTTTCTATGTTATTTCTAGTTCTAGCCATCTAAATTGTTCCACTTACTGGATCTGTGACTCTCTCCCACTTTGGTTGGTTTGTATGATTTGAACACTTTCACTATGAGCTCATCTTCAACCTATTAGTCTATACTAGAGGCCTGTTGCATGAAGAGATTCGTGCAATAGGCCTTCCTTTCCCCTGGCTGCTGGCACCGGTTTTCCTCCGGCACCCAACACCCAGGCCTTCGCTCTGGCCAGGCTCCAGCTGGAGCCGGCCCCGCGACCATGAGGCTTTCGCTGCTCCACGGGCCCCGCAGCCATGAGGCTTCGCTCCACCGCTTGGAACCTACGTATGCAAATTAACCACCATCTTTGTTAGGTTAATTTACATACTCTCCTGATTGGCTGGTTAGCGTAGCGAAGGTACGGTCAATTTACATTTTTTCTATTATTAGGTAAGATTTCTTTTGAGGGAAGTCAAATATGCCTTTGACTGTGGAAATGTCTGAGACGGCAGTTCTTTGCTCAACACTGCAAGCCCCAGGTATTTTGCTGGCTCTTAATTTCTTGATCCCTCATATGCATCTGACACAATTATGAAGTTTTCATTTTTTAAAGGTATTTTCTCCCATAGAAAATAAAACAAAAGGTAAGATTTCTTGCTGCCTCCTAGAGGCTGTGGATGGAACTTTTCTTGTGTTAATTTCAGGGGTGGGGCAGCCCTTGATGATTCTGGTTTTAGGCAAGAAGCTTAGCACTAGTTCCTTATGTATTTGAGATCTGTGGCTAAACACTTCTCCTTGTGTGGTTATCTAAAACACAGAACCAAGCTGTGAAGACCTCAGTGTACTAGTATATTTTAGTAGCCCTATGGGAATATTGGCAGAAGCTCCCAATCACAGCTCTGATATTAGATGTTTTCTTCATTTTTGTTTCAAGATGATTTCTTTCTCTAGGTTTTGAGCTTGGTTATGTTTTCAAATATTTTTGGTTTATTTTAGCCAGCATTCACTTGTGTTTCTATTTGACATATGTCTTGTAAAATCTAAAACTTAATCTTCATGACATTTTAATTAGGATTGAACTAGAATTATAAAACAGAGCGAGAATAGATATCTCTCACATCAAAAGAATGTCACAGGTCTGCATTTACTCAGTATTTCTTACATGCTCTCAATATTCCAACAAGGCTTTGAGGTTTTGTTTATGCCAAAACATAAACATATGTCATTAAGTTTATTTTTTATTTTTTTTATTTTTTCCCTGATATTTTTAAAAAATCTTTATTGTTAAAAGTATTACATAGGTCTTCCTTTTCCCCCATTAACCTCTTCCATCCCACTCTCACCCATCCCCTCAGGCCCTCACCACCCTATTGTCCACAGGTTATGCATATATGCATACAGGTTCATTGGTTGATCTCTTCCCACCCACTCACCTCTGCCTTCCCTCTGAGGTTTAGTCCTACGAATTTTTTAAACTATATTTCCTGACTGCTTACTGGTGAAATATAAATATTTATGCCCTGACTGGTTTGACTCAGTGGATAGAGCGTCAGCCTGCAGACTGAAAGGTCCCAGGTTCGATTCCGGTCAAGAGCATGTACCTTGGTTGTGGGCACATCCCCAGTGGGAGGTGTGCAGGAGGCAGCTGATCGATGTTTCTCTCTCATCGATGTTTCTAGCTCTCTATCCCTCTCCCTTTCTCTATGTAAAAAATCAACAAAATATATATTTTTTAAATAAAAATAAATATTTATATTATTTTAGTAAACTCTCCATTATTAGATATATGTATTAATCCATTAGGAGGCCATTATATTAATCTAGTTGCAAGAAGATGTATCTTGGAATAGAAGTAAATTAAGAAAAGTTCATATTTAGGAGATACTTTTAGATTATTATTAGCAGGACTTGGAGTGGAGAGTACAGAGGTGCTGAAAATGACATCCAAATTCTTCCTTGATGGAGATGGAGGTGCCATTGACTGAGAGGGAGAAGACCGGTGAAGGAGCGGTTGTGGAGTGAAGATGGAAAGCTTAGGATATGAGGATGTGAAGTTTGTAAACTTATGCTAAAAACTCGTTTTATTAAATAGTTTACTGTGCCATTGAAGGAAGATATTTTTGGAGTAAGGCACAGCTTCATGGGAACTTGTGAGCCACTAGAACGTCTCTGAGTAACTAGAGAGGACAGAAATAAAGTCTAATAAGAAGGCCAAGAGTGAGACAAGACATCCGAACGTCCTCTCCCAGAGGAATGGTGATGAGGCAGGTCAACAGCAGCTTCTTTTCATGCACTTGGAGGGGGGATATTGAGATGACATGTAGAAGACTCCATTTCCATGTCTGACTCATCACAATATTAGTCTTTATTAATGAAAAAAATAAAATGTATCTTTCTGTATTGAAAACAAACAGAACAAGCGACATCATGGAAATAAAACGTCTATTTGCTTAAACAAAGCAGTCTGCATCGATTTGGCAATGGAGACACATTTCCTGCTCGGGAGCACTCCCGCATCTTTATCCTGGAGTCATCAGCGCAGTCATTAGCACCGCAGTGTAGCTGTGGGCGCTTTGTGTACGAGGGGGATGGCTGTGATGAAGTGTTCGGAGATCGCTGGGGGCACTGCTTGTCCAACATTGCGCATGTCCCTAACGAGAGGAGCGATATCATTGCCAGACAAATATGTGTGAGAGACTAATAAGCCAGGGAGAGCTATTACCAGAGCCAATGAGCCACCTACGCTGCAGCATGACTGATGTGTAGTCTACATTCTCCCCTGCCTTCGCCTGCAACCTGGATTCATGTGCAGACACTCTCTCTGTCAGTCTTCTTATGGAAACCATCCTGTAATGTAAGCCTTTCAAACCTCAGAGCTGGCTTCTTTCCAGGCTATAAAAGTATATAAAGTTGCACCAAAAAAGAACCCACAGAGACATAAACAATTCCATCAAGGAGGGAAAAAAGCCGGATTGTTGCACTAATTGATTTATTGCCTTTTCCCCTCCACTCCTAAAAATAATCATAGGAACCCTAGCTTCAGGGACCTTATAATCATCTCTGTTCTAATAGAAAGATAAGGTGGAAAAAAGGGATAGAAGAAATATTTCCCCAATATTACTTCCTTTATGGAATGTAAGAACGTTCAGAAAAGAAGAATGTCTGAATTAGTTAATGCTACAATCTTATATGGATGCCCTACCCCTAATGAGGCTTTTCTATCCGTAGGTGAAAAAACATGAGAAGAATCGCATCTGCAGTCAAGCTTAGGTATTATGGCCAGCCATTAACAAACTTGGGGCACTCGGTACTTCTGTATTCAGCTTCTTTTTTTCCGGACCATTTCTTATTTCCCATTATTCTTTCCTCCTTTCAGTCTTCTACCTTCAAAGTTTTCTGTCAGGAAAATCCTTGACAACATTCAATGACCTGTATAAATGGCCTATTCAAAACAACTAAATAGGACAGAGAATAATCCTTATGGTAATAAAATATTATTTTATTAATAAAAAGGCTACAATGTTATGCACAGTAGTGAAAATCTAAAACAATACCAAGAATGGCTGGTATCAATATTTTTAATAATTTTTTTAAGTTCGCTACTTTACTCAAGCAGCTGAGAGACTAAACATAACAGAATACCACTCTCCCATGAAATATGTAGAAAGGTAATGGGGGCACCAAAAACAAAATCATGATTCTTGAGCTGTAGCACTTTTTAATCACATTTAGGCCATTTTAACTAAATTTCCTAAAATATAATACATCTATCTTCTTAAAAAAAAAAAAAAAGAAGAAGAAGAAGAAGAATCTGGTCCCCTCTCCTTCAAGGGCATGTTTCAAAGCAAAAATGTTGGAATGGGCAATAAAAGATGACTCTTGTTGGATTGATCTCTTTATCATTATGAAATGCCCTTTGTCTCTTGTTAGAGCCCTTGTTTTAAAGTCTATTTTATCTTTTTATAAATATCTTTTCCATTCCTTTACTTTCAGTTTGTTTGTGTCTTCCGATTTGAAGTGGGTCTCTTGTAGATAACATTTAAATGGGCCTTGGTTTTTTGTTCATTCAGCCACCCTGTGTCTTTTGATTGGAGCATTTGGCCCATTTACATTTAAAGTAATTATTGATAGGTACAGTTATTGCCATTTTATTAACTGTTTATGATTGGTTTTGTAGTTCTTCTCTGATCCTTTCTTCTTTTCTTACTCTCTTCTCTTGTATAGTGATGTCTTTCTATAGCAGTGATTGTCAACCAGTGTATCACGGCAGGCACAGTGGTGTGCTGCCAGAATTTTTAAAATATGCAATACCTGACTATTTAGTCAGGGGCACTGACCTCTTCTCCCTTAGGTTGTCAAATAAAAAATGACAACAGCCATCTGGTATGAATGAATCAAATGATGCCTATTTTTTTCAGATTGGCAAAAGAAATATATTTTTGTGTGTGCTGCAGAATTCTAGTAATGAGTTTACATGTGCCATGAGATGAAAAACAGTTGAAAATCACTGTTCTATGGTATGGTGCTTCAATTCTTTTCTCCTTATTTCTTGTAAAAAATGAGGAGATGACTTGCTCCAAGATAGTGTGTGACGACTTCCAGAAGTAACTCCACTTCTTAATTCCTTTGCATCTCATGAAATCTGATCATAAACATCCATTGGCCTTCCCAGGGTTCTGGAGAGAACATCCCTCCTCTTGTACATGAAGTTGGGCAACAGGTAAATTCAGTCTTCATCATGAAGCAGGTCTGGATGGCTACTTTCTGCTAAATAGACATCTATATTAATAAAAGGATAATATGCAAATTGGTCACGACACCCTCACAGTCATGACTGGATATGCTAATTAGTCATGACCAGTATGCAAATTGACCATCACTCCAACACAATAATAAGAGGAGGATATGCTAATTATCCCTGATATGCTAATCAGTCACAACCAGTATGCAAGATGGCTGCCCCTATGTGGTCAAAGATGGCCTGCAGGGGAAGGCACTTAGGGGTGACCAGGCCAGCAGAAGAAGGCAGTTGTGGGCGATTAGGCCTACAGGGGAGGGCAGTTAGGGGTGACCAGGCCTGCAGGAGAGGACAATTGGGGGCAACCAGGCCAGCAGGGGAAGGCAGTTAGAGGTGACCAAGCCAGCAGGGGAGAGCAGTTGAGGGTGACCAGGCCAGCAGGGAAGGGCAGTTGGGGGGTTACCGGGCCGGCAGGGGAGGGCAGTTGGGGGCAACTGGGCTGGCAGGGGAACAGTTAGGCATCGATCAGACTGGCAGGGGAGTGGTCAGGGGGTTATCAGGCTGGCAGGCAGAAGTGGTTAGGGGCAATCAGGCAGGCAGGCAGGCAGTCAAGTGGTTGGGAGCCAGCAGTCCTAGATTGTGAGAGGGATGTCCAACTGCCTGTTTAAGCCCAATCCTACAGGGACCGGACCTACACAGGCAGTCAGACATCTTTCAAGGGGTCTCAGATTGGAGAGGGCACAGGCTGGGCTGAGGGACACCTCCCCCCCACCCCCAGTGCATGAATTTCGTGCACCGGGCCTCTAGTATTCCTATAAGAAGTGAAGCTTTACTGAAGTAATCTAATAACTCTGGACATCATTTTTCTTTATTATAAAATGGGGACAAAAATATCTGTCTTGTCTATTGCACAGAATTTTCTAAGGATAAAGTGATGTAGGGCATGTGAAAGAGCTCCCTGACATTTCCAGAGGTGGGAAGGCTATGAGGGTAAGCACCTCAATCTTGAGCAAAAATACTCTGTCTTGCCAAGGCTGGTTTGGCTCAATGGATAGAGCGTTGGCCTGTGAACTGAAGGGTCCCAGGTTCGCTTCTGGTCAAGGGCACGTGCCTGGGTTGCAGGCTTGATCCCCAGTGGGGGGCCATGCAGGAGGCAGCCAATCAATGATTCTCTCTCATCAATGATGTTTCTATCTCTCTCTCCCTCCCCCTTCCTCTCTAAAATCAATAAAAATATTTCAAAAAAAATACTCTGTCTCTTCCTGGTATGTTTTTTCCCTCTTCCATTCAGTTTTCCCATGGGAGGTGTGTGGAATTTTTGAGTTTAGGGCTAAAGGAAAGCTTTCATTTTCTATTCCTATCAATGTTTTTCATAAGAGACAATTTTAAATACATAGCAGACTCCTCTCTTGCCTGAATATATGAATACTTAAATCTCTCTACAAGATATCTGAAAAATTTCTATGTGATTTTTAAAAATAGAAATAATGTTAGCAGTAGTTTCATATCATATTCTGAAAAAAATAGAGGAGCAAATTACCCACCCCTGGTGCTATGGATATAGAATTGTTTAAATTATTCAAACAAAACATAGAACCTATGCTTGCACTGACTTCTGAATGATTCTCTTTGATGAGTTACTTCCCAATAGTGGGCACTCTGCTCTCATCTTCACTACCCTTCATTTCTCAGACTTGTCTATTATACAGTTGTTTTTATATCATGGAATTGTCAAAGCCCTAGTTGACTTCTCAACAACAGAATCTGTTTTTACTGGCTTTACCAAGAAAGTTAGTGCTATTCATTCACTTAATTATTAAAGCACATTTATTGATCCCTTTGTGTACTAGAAGAATGCTAAATACATAAGAAATGGAGATTGAAAGCCACAGTTTTTGCATTCAAGGATGTCACCACTAAGTTGGTACATACAATTAAGGAGACAAGTACTATATAAATATACAATACAATGAGAGAGAGAGAGAGAGAGAGAGAGAGAGAGAGAGAGAGAGAGAGAAAACACATAATTACAGAAGCACAGATAAAAGATTCCTAACTCAGATATGCCCTCATTGGAGGCTATTGGCCTGGGTAGGCTGTAGGGAGACTAAAAGCAGGGTATTATATATGATTGATTTATTTCAATTATAATTAAGTTTTATAATATTCTGCTTAAAAATAGTTTCCAAGATCTTTTTGCTAACTTAATCTTAGACTTATGCTGTTAAGTAATATTCATTAAATATCTAGATTATTTCAAAGTAAGATTAAATACTGAAACATTGATTACTAAGTATAAATTTAAGTTTGCTTTAGCATCTCATTTTATATGGTACAGAAAGACTAGATATTTGAGTATGTTAATAAACAAATTCTCTTTACCACACTGAGAAACTGTGCTAAAAGATAGCAAATCCCTATAGAATATGTGAAATGATATGTTCATAAGCTTTGCTAGTTTGCTATAAAATTCTGGCATATGATGCACAGTTCACAATTATGTCTTAGTTTTCTCTTTAAAATGAAAGTTATTTATAGTTACAAACTATAATCAATGTGTATAAATGAAACTATTAGAAGCAGTAAGGTTGAAGGGAAACAACTTTGTGTGCAGAGTATGCAAGTTATGTAGGAAGTCTTTTTGTTAAGGAAAAAGAGAATAATTTTATCCTAAAATAAAGTCAACTGGTTGTTCCAGAATGAGAAAGATCAAGTTGTAAGATAAAGCCATAATGGATATGAAAAGCTATAGAAGTTTTGCAGAAGTGGAATTTAATTTCTAGTGGTCAAATCTGGCTAAGATTTAATAGGTTCTTAAAAATGAATTTTAGTGAAATAAAGTCAACTGGTTGTTTCAGAATGAGAAAGAACAAGTTGTAAGAGAAAGCCATAATGGATGTAAAAGCTATAGAAGTTTTGCAGAAGTGGAATTTAATTTCTAGTGGTCAAATCTGGCTAAGATTTAATAGGCTCTTAAAAATGAACTTTAGTGTTGATAGTATATTGATTGCAAATGTTGAGGAGGAAAATTTTTTCTCTATCCTTTTAAGTTCTTTTGTCTGCTCTAACAATCAAGTTGACGTAAGACACATTAGCAGGAGAAAAACAAAATAAAGTTCAGTAATATGTCTACTTCCAGTATACATGGGACACACCCAGGGAAACTGATTAGCTCTCTGAAATGGCAGAAGCTAAGACAAAAGATGTCAGGGGTAGAGAGTAAGTTATGGGAAAAGCACAGAAAACAAGCGTAAGGTTATGAAGACTTAAGTCCTTTCCTTCTCCATTGATAAGAGCTTCTACATCAGCGGTTCTCAACCTGTGGGTCGCGAACCCTTTGGGGGTCGAACGACAATCGGAAAACACATATATAATTACATATTGTTTTGTGATTAATCACTATGCTTTAATTATGTTCAATTTGTAACAATGAAATTGGGGGTCACCACAACATGAGGAACTGTATTTAAAGGGTCGCGGCATTAGGAAGGTTGAGAACCACTGTTCTACATAGAGTTAGTGCTATCCCCTTCCTGGTAAAGTGAAGGGACACCCTTAACAAATGAAGATTTCTCTTATAAATGTAAATGTCCTCAGATGATGTATTATAGAATTGGACACCTGAAACCTGTATAAGTTTATTAACCAACGTCATCCCAATAAATTCAATAAAAAAGAAATAAAGTATATCCATATCGTATTGGGAAAAAAAGAGTAAATAAATACCTCCATTAAAAATAAATAAATGTAAATGTATTTCACAAATGGGTAACTTTACCTCTATTTTAGACATTCTCTTATTTTTGTTTCTTAAAAATAATCAGCCTAAAATATTCCTTAACGCAAGAAGGCATATTTTGGTGTGCTTCCTGAAAAAACTAGTTTTATTTTGTTTTCTCTCTGGAAAATGACAAAATTTTCTTGGATTATTGGCCTGTTCTTAAGTGGTTGTAAAAGATTTTCTTTACCATTTGAATGATGGACCTAGAGTCGAGGTCCTAGACAGTAAGGCTTTATTATCAGAATAATTTCCTGTGCGTTATATTGACTTTACAATGTCCTCTATTAGGTAGAAGAACTGAGTCTTCTTACTTTTAAAAGATCTAAGGATTTTTTTAGTTATGTTACCTCTTATATTTACTTTTGAAAACTTTTATTGTCACTTCAGTTAAATATGCAGCCAAACATTGTTTCTCAACCACTTAGGAGTGATCTAACCAGGTATTCAAACTCCTGACAACATATGATATTTGCCTCCTTAGAAATCAGTCCTAAATATCTCTTACACCTAAAACCATATGTGCTATTTTCCAAAAAGCCCTTGAAAAGTCACAAAGGATCTTTCACCACATAAAAAAAAAAGAGATGCAAAATTAATTAGGTTTTTTGGATATGTTGAATTGCATGGCAAGCAATGTCAATGAGAAAAGATACTTGACCTCCTCTAGGTTATATTTGCATGGGAAAATGTTAATATTGACAAAAAGAAAATTCAGAGATGTCCTAAATTAAATTGCAGCCGACAAGAGGGGACAAGAGGGTGAGGGAAAGATACAAGAAGGGGATAATCAGTTCACAAGTCCTGGGCAAAACCAACAAAACACTGCTTACGTTCCTGTGGGTGTTGGAACTTTGAATTAACTTCCGGGTGACCTTTTCTATGTTATCTAACAGAGAATAGCCAGGTGCCCCTGACCCCAGGAGCCTCAACTTCTTACTTACAGATGGACGTTCCAGACTGTGGCCCACAACCAACCCAAAGCAGCAAGCACTTCTTCCTCACAGACTCTGCAACTATCCCAGAACTGGCTGCCAGGCCCCTGCCCAAAGGAGCCGGGCCAAGAGATGTGAGAGTTTAAGAGATTGTATTACCTTCTCTCACAGAGGCTGAGACCAGTGTGTGGGTGTCAGCAGGGCAGAGTAGGGGGAGCGGGATATTTGTGTCTCTTGCAAAGGTCAGTCAGAGTAGCTGGTGGGACCAGGTGCAGGTGGGGGCCAGGTGCAGGAGGCCTGGAAACTGGGTGAGGTCATTTACTGGAAGCCAAACCCAAGGCCATTAATCATGAAACCTACAACGAGAATAAGAGGAAAATCCCCAGAGGGGCAAGAGCCCCCAGCAAGGCATACTGGAGCTCCCAGGGAGCGGGGAGAGCCCTGAGCAGAGCATACTGGGGTGCAAGAATGTGCCTAACACTGGCCAAACTGAGGACAACTGTCCTGAAGCAAAATCTCAAGGGATTGAGAAAATGCTCCAGGGAATGGCAGTTTTATCACTTATTTAGCACATTACAATCAAAGTAGGAGGTGTAAAAGGGTCACAAAATTCCACTGGTGATAGATTAGACAGGCTGGAGAAAGCAAAGAGGGGGAATCTCTGGGGTTGGATAAAAAGTAAAACAAATAGATACTTCTTTTACTTTGGTGGGTGCAGGATAGTTAACAGGTAACAATTAACGTGATAACAATAACCATGAGGGGTTTCCTGGTCTCCGTCTGGTGGGAGATCGTGCCCTGAGGGGTTCGGAGAATGGAAATTACCCTGACATTCCAAAAGTGTGTTATTGTAGATTCAAAAAGACAATAGACAGGCCCAGTTAAGATAAAGATTGACCTTTGTCAAGGAAGATACTGGCCTAGGACATGACTACCACTCTGACTGGCTTTTCCTTGGGTAGTTTTAATTTCAGACCATGCTTTGTGATGACTTTAGGATTCTGAGTTTGTAAGGCAGCCATGCAGGCCCCCCTGAGCCTGTCAGGTTTAGTATGTGGCCCCTTTTTCATCGGTAGAACTGATGAAGAACGATTGTGTGTTTTGTTTGGAATATTACTGCTGCTTTAATGTTATGTTTCCTGGATATAAGGAACCCCTTGTTGCCTTTCTTTACGCTATCTGTCACTCAAAATAATTTAGTAGATTATGCTTTCGTAAATAGAAATGAGACATTTATGTTTTTCTCCTTGAGCCCCATAGAATTTAGAAACTTTTGGGTATTCTTTTCATGGCAATATGATTATCTGTACAGGTTCAATAAAAATCTGCCCTCCTTATAACAAAACATAATTAGAAATATTGATTCTATACCCAAGGCTTATATTGAAATGTCATATTAGAGGATAATGTGTATAGAATCAGATAGTGAGAGGAATTAGCTTGACATGCAGGCAGACAGGGCAGGGGCCCAGTGGGAAACAAAAGCAGGTGGGACATCGGCAGGGGCAGACACGGCAGTTTGAGCAGCCTAACCATAGGCACCAACCATGCAGAAATAATAGGATGTTTCTGGACTCAAAGGGGGAGGCAAGTGAAACGAGGGAGGGTCTGCAACAATAAGGTGGCGCATAGGAACTGGGAAAGTTCGGGTCCGTTGCTGGGCAAGAACAATTGAGGGACTCAGTCAGGTGACGACAGGGATAGACATAGAAGCAGACTGGTAGCAAATGTATAGCCGGACTGCAAGGGTTCACGGGAAGCCCATTCTTGGGACCCCACCTCAGGCGGGGAGTCTGAATCTGCTTGTAATAAGTTTTCCACACTTTTGCTTAAAAATTCTGGTCCGAGGAGCTCATTCTTCAGCATCACGAGACACGACCCCGGGAAAAACCCTGTGCTCACCTTTCCGGTTACCAATAGGATCAGACAGTTTTAAGGAACTAAGGTCAACTTTATGGCGCTAATGCTTACAAAGCCCTCTTGAAAAAAATCAGCCTGGTGCCTGGCTTATAGAGGCCCAGCCTCACAGGTGAGTAAAGAAAGTCACTCCTGGAGGGCCCAGCAAGCAGGATATGTTGGACACCTCAGAGAGCAGAATCCACCCAACTCTCTAAGCACTGCAGGTAAACCTGCTGGCAAGTTCTTGGCTCAGCATCCTGGCCTCATAAGCTGTTACAGGTCCAATCTAAAATTCCTTATAAAAAACTCCCAACAAAGCAAACTTTAAAAGACTTCTGTGGTTAATGACTATTCTTGCTGTACCTGTGTAAATTATCAGGCCAAATCTAATGAGTCCAAACTTATTGTGTGATTGAAGAGAGCCTTACTTTGATTGTGATTGATCAAATATGAGGCAATTGTAGAGAGACATTTTGTATTTCAAGAAAGTACTATAGCACAGCCTTGCAGGTTATCGGATTCTGGTCCTGTTCATTGTCTTTGGGCTAGTTATCACCTCTTTGTAAACTTCATGGTGTTCTTACCCACCTGTTAGTCACATTAAATCCTGTCCTCTTGCACAAGCTGTCAGCCCTTACCAAATTTAAAATGTTTGCAATTTACTTCAACATCTGATTATAAGCGCCCAACAAACAATTCCAATTTTTCTCCCCCACTCCCCCAGACTTGGAGTCAAGGCAACTAACACCTGCCCAGATCCTCACGGGGACCCTAGACTGTCTTGTAGCTGGCATCCCCCTGCCCCCAGGATCTAAAGAAACCCCTAAGCTGAGGCTAGATCAGCCATGGGCAAACTACGGCCCACGGGCCGGATCCGGCCAGTTTGAAATGAATAAAACTAAAAAAAAAAAAAAAAAAAAGACCGTACCCTTTTATGTAATGATGTTTACTTTGAATTTATATTAGTTCACACAAACACTCCATCCATGCTTTTGTTCTGGCCCTCCGGTCCAGTTTAAGAACCCATTGTGGCCCTCGAGTCAAAAAGTTTGCCCACCCCTGGGCTAGATGATCTGATATAAACCTCAAAGGACTCATCACTACTGCAGATGACATCAGAACAACCTCCGTGGCTGGAGCTGCAGCCGTGAGGGCCACTCAGGAAGTTCACTGCAACTGCCTCATCTTCCATGCTCTGCTTTGGGAAATGTCCATGACTGTAGACAATCTTATCAAATCTCTCATGTCTTTGCCAAAAACATGCCGACTGAAAACTGGGAAATCTTTCAGATTGCCACTGCCATCCTCACTGCCCCATCTAAAGATGCTCTGAGCTCAATGTCTAGGAGTCGTGTGGACTGGGTTTAATGATAGCTCCTGTATTCATCTGTGTTCTCCTTTTTATTTCCACAGAAATCCCCTCATTAAATGCCAGATTGCTCACGCCATCCGGCAAATATCCTCTACTGCCAAGTCTCAGGAGTTGGAGTTCAACCAGTCCCTCAGTCACAGAAATCTGCAAGTTACATGGGCTAGCATTCTTAAGCTGTTCAACGGAATGGCTGGTTCCCTGGAATGAAAGGAAGTACTGACTAAGACTGTGGCAGGAGAGTAAGAAGCTAGGAAAATTCCTGGGCAAGTGGAATGGGGAAACAGAGACAAGAAAATTAAACAAGGCCAAACAGTTTGGGCAGCTTGCAGCCAGCTTGTGAATCACAAGATCGTATCTTCCCCAACCAAGGACACTTGAGAGCCAATAAATGGTTTATACCTCTCCTCCCTAACCAGGGAATACACAGCCTAAATCACCGCTATCTGGGATGACCTAAGATCCTTCAACCCCAGCTCTTTGTTACAGTGACGTAGAGGTCAGACATAATCGTGGTCTCCCACAACTATTGCAATCTTTGCTTTAACAGTGGCTACCATACCTATTAAGAATTGCCCAATAGTTACTAGTAAAACAGACCAAATGGATTAAGCCAATTCATAGCAATCTGTACAACATTGGATAAGTTTGAGCTCAGTCTACTCCTCACTCTTTCAATCATATATATTACCATGGGACTTTTGTAAAGATTAAAATCACTAATGTTGGTAAAACCTATCACATTGTCCAAAGAACCTGATGATCTAAAAACTGCTCATGTGTCTCCTTCCTAACTTATCTCCTTAGCTGATCACTTGGCTAACACACTGCAAGGTGATTTGTTTTATATGTCATAGATATCAGATACTTCTTTTAAGAGCTTG
Source organism: Myotis lucifugus (assembly GCF_000147115.1). Taxonomy (NCBI): domain Eukaryota; kingdom Metazoa; phylum Chordata; class Mammalia; order Chiroptera; family Vespertilionidae; genus Myotis; species Myotis lucifugus. The sequence continues at coordinate 430,304 of NW_005871446.1, read as the reverse complement.
CACATGATCTGCAGTAGTCTTTTTTTTTTTCTTTTCTGTTCATGAATGAATTTCAGACAAAAGAAGAGATCACACCTCCCACTATTCAAGGGAGCCCGATTTGCAGGCACCATTTTGGCAGAAGGTAGAGAGCAGCTGAAATAACTAGAAATGTGGAAAGTGAGCAGATGTAGCAGAAGAGCTCAGATGAAGCAGGGATTTACACAGCTCCACAATCCTACCAGAGCCTTTCCCCAGATTAGAATCTCCCAAAGGCTCACTTCCACTCAGGCAGCGGAGGGCGGGGGGGGGGGGGGGGGGCGGGGGGAGGGGGGGGGGGCGCGGGGAGGGGGGCTGTCATCTCTCTCCAGAGCAGCATCTCCCTGGAAGCTGCTTTCTCTGACCACATTCGCTTTGCATCCATGTATTGTTTTAGGCTAATAACCTACAACCCTGTTTTATACAACATTTTCAGCAGCTGCAATCTTTTGGGGAATGTATCACTTTCCAAAATTAATGTTCTCCCTTTATTAATACTTGTTCTCTCGTATTAAGAAATGTGAAGAGTAAGTGCCCTTATCATCGGTCTCATTCATCTGTTAAGTATCTAGGGGCCAGTGCTTCAATCAATACATGCCATCTTTCAGAATTAAATTGCCCTCAGTTAGGAAGCCAGAAAAAAACATCTTTAGATGATGAAATACTTTTGTGTTTATCTCAGTTTCCTTCGTTTAATTGTTTTTGGAACAAGTACACATTTTTTTCTAATTTAAATACTACCTGTCAAGGTTGGTAATCAGCCTAAGGCTGCCTGTATAAAAGGGGTAGGGAGAGTATTTCCTAATTTTAAAAATAGTGTGATTCTGAAGCATGTTTTTTTAAATTTGGTAAATTTAAACTTATTAAGTATGGAAGAGACAGCCTATCTAAATATCGCCTGTGATGATTGATTGGATTAAAGAAATGATTTGTCTTATCAAAGCTCAGATCATTGCTCACCTTCAGAAAGAGGGGCACCCCCAGGGGAGCGTGGGCCATGAAGAGACTCATGGTCTTTCACCCCACTGAGTAGGGTGTTCAATTCCCCCAGCCACGGAGATTCAGACAGATTGCTGCTCTTGTTGATTGGAGCCTATTGTATTGTTTGGGTGTGGGAAAAAATAAATTCTTTTAGAGAAGTACAACTTCACATTGTCAGGGGTCAGCCAACTGAGTTAGTCTGCCCAAACTGTCCGACTCTTAGCATTTAAAATCCTGCATCCTAGGAACTCTTCACCAGTTGGTGAAGAGTTGGTCCACTTAGCATTGCACCTTCTCCTTTGGTCCTTTTTCATTTTTGCACCTTTATGGTGAACTATGATAATGTAACTGCTAGACCAATAGTTTACTCAATTTTTTTTGCTATAAGCAACATTTCAAGGTGAACTATCCATGGGCCTGTTAACTTACTGGTGTTAGCAGTGCCCACCTGGGTAACCATAGCAGTTATTTTAAGAGAGAACTTAATATGGAGAATTGCTCACCAGTAAGAGATTGCACATACAGACAGATAATAGCCAGACCATATATGACAATGGACGTCTGACCCACAATCTCTGCAGACATCAGCCAAGTATGGTTAGGATTTGGTCAATGAACAACCAGCTTCTCTATTTTTTGCCTCTGCTACCAACTCTGGACCAATTGGAGAAAGCCAAATATGCCCTCAGCACCAATCACATAAGATGTCCCACTTCTGGTTAAACCACTTGCAGATTCTTCGTGCCAGTATCTTCCAGTTGGGACACACCTGAGCCCTCCTTTATTTTTTCTTTTTCACTATAAAGTTTCCCAACTCACATACTTGCATTCCAGTCTGCCCTGAAGATTCAGATACATACAAGTGATGGTGGGTGACTCTGAGCCAACAGCCTCCATTTGTTCTCATCTGAATGGTCTTTGCCTATTTCCACACCAAGTACTGGTTGTCTGAAAAGCCAATACAGGAGGATTTAAGTTATCACAGAGGACGGGACTGCAGAAAGAGCTACCTAGCAGTCCCAGGGCTGGGAGAACAAAAGAAAGAAGTTAAATCATTAAAACCTAGATGCTTGGAGAAGACCTTCCTCATTGACCTGTGATGATAATGTGCCATGAACATAATGCTCTACACCAGGGGTGGGCAAACTTTTTGACTCGAGGGCCACAATGGGTTCTTAAACTGGACCGGAGGCCGGGAACAAAAGCACGGATGGAGTGTTTGTGTGAACTAATATAAGTTCAAAGTAAACATCATTACATAAAAGGGTACGGTCTTTTTTTTTTTTAGTTTTATTCATTTCAAACGGGCTGGATTCGGCCCGTGGGCTGTAGTTTGCCCACGGCTGCTCTACACCATAGGTTCAAACAGAGGCACACACACATAATACTAACATCATAAAATAATCTATATATATAAAAGCCTAAGCAACCATACTGATTGGAACAACCGAATGACTGGTCACTATGATGTGCACTGACCACCAGGGGCAGATGCTCAATGTAGGGTCAGTGCACTCCCATAGCCAACCTCCCACAGCTGGGCAAACTCCTGTGGTCCCTACCCCTGTCCAGCAGGCCCCAGCCAGCAGCCGGAAGGCCCCTATTTGCCCTGATTGCTGCCAAGCCTAGTGACCCTACCTGTGCACTAATTTCATGCACTGGGCCTCTAGTCATCCTATATAATAAAAGGGTAATATGCAAATAGACCAAACAACAGAACAACTGAGCAACCAATCAAAGTGTAATATGCTAATGATATGCTAAGGCTGCTCAACCGCTCACTATGACATGCACTGACCGCCAGGGGGCAGATGCTTCAACCGGTAGGTTAGCTTGCTGCTGGGGTCTGGCCGATTGGGACTAAGCAAGATGGGCTGGACACGCCCTGGAGCCCTCCTGTAGTTCCTCCCTGGCCCGATTGTGTACTGGTGGGGTCCCTCAGCCTGGCCTGCACCCTCTCACAATCCAGGACCTCTTGGGGGATGTCAAAGAACCAGTTTCAGCTTGATCCCACAAGCCACTCCCCTTGGGAGGGCACCAGATGCAGGGCTCATAGCTGCTGAGCACTGCTGCACAGCACGAGCCTCTTCCAATCGGGACTGATTGGGCACAAGCCCGCGGCAGGCACAGTGAGGCCGGGATGAGTGGGAGCAGCAGGTAGGAGCTGCAGGCGGCGTTGGACTGTGGGTTTCGGCCCGATCCCTGCAGGCCACCCAGAGGGACCCCACCCATGCACAAACATGCACTGGGCCTCTAGAACTATAATAATAGTGGAATTAATGTTCCTTACTGAGGGCCCACTCTGTATTAGGCCACTTAAAATCTACAGCATGTATTAGTAGTTCAAAGTATGGTTCAAAACACCCTAGGATTCTCAACACCCCTTTCAGGAACTCTGCAACGTCAAAACCAATTTCATAATGTTAAGAAATTATATCTTGGTTCATTGTGTTGTCATTTGTATTGATGATGTAAGATTAATCATTGAAAGTATTGATGGAACTTAGCACGAATCAAGGAATAATCACATTCTTCACAGCCATGCACTTGTAAGAAAATAAATAAATAAATAAATAAATAAATAAATAAATAAATGCCTCACTTAAGATTGTTATTAATGAAGCAGTAAAAATATTAACTTCATTAAATTCTACCACGTGGTGCTCATCTTTTTAATATTCTTTATGATTAAATGAAAAGTACACACAACGCTGCATGTGGAGGTATTATGATTGTCTGGAGGCAAAGCACTGTGTGAATATTTGAGTTGTCAGTTGCACTTGCCACGTCTTTCATGGAACACCATTTTACTTGAAAGAACAGCTGACAAACAAACAATGGTCTTCAGATTTGGGTAACTGGAGATATTTTCTTGCAAATGAACAAAGTAAACCTGTCACGTTAAGAAAAACAACTAACTATTTGTAGCCACGGGTAAAATTTGAACTTTCCAGCAAAAATTCAAATTTTGAGGACTTGTATTTACCATATGAGCTTAACAGCTTTCCAATACTTAAAGACTTTTTTGATCCAATATGTAGTGAGTTTAACAAGTATGATTTATTTTAATATCCTATGATAAAATGTATCAATATTTGGAAGATCTACATAACTCAGTAAACCAATATATTCCAATTGACCCGTGCACAAGGCATAAAATCAGACATGGGTTAAATGCCATTCAAAGTGTAAATGAAACCAATGGATTTTAATATTACAGAGTACAGAATGTTCACTTGTATGTTTTTAAGAGTCCAGATTGCAAATAACCTTTTATGACTTACTGCTGGTTGAGTTAGGGTGGAATATCAAAGGAGAATATTGACAATTATCTGAAAAGGCTATAAGAGTATTCTCTTTTCCAACTAAATATGTGTGCTAGACTACATTTGTTTCATGTACTTCAATCAACACAGCATATTGCAGCAGATAAAATGTAGAGTGTGTATGAGAATCCAGCTGTTGTAAAGATATTAAAGGGACTAGAAAGATATAAAACAATGCTTCTCCCTAAAGTTATTTTGAAAAACATAGTTATTTTAATTAAAAATATGTTATTTGTGTTAACATGTAATGGATTTATTGTTGCTGTTTTTAATAAATTAATACGTGAATGTTATAAAATAGTTCTATTTTAATTTCTAATACAGTAAATATCAGTAAATATAACTCATATAAAGAAAAAGCTTTTTTAACTGCTCAGTAATTTTTAAGAGTTCAACGAGTTTTAGGTAAAAAATGTTTGAGAACTGCTACTTTATTTTTTTTAGTGTCTTACTTCTTTTTTTATTGTTTTATTGCTTAAAAAATTACAAAGAGTATTATATATGTCTCTTTTTTTCACCCCTTGAGCCTCTCCTAGCCTCCAATGCCTCCCAGTGTCTTGTGTCCATTGGTTATGCTCCTATGCATGCATACAAGCCCTTCGGTTGATCTCTAACACTCCACCTCTCCCATGCCCCAACCCTCCCCAGCCTTCCCACTGTAGTTTGACAGTCTGTTTGATATTGTTCTGCCTCTGTATCTATTTCTGTTCAACAGTTTATAATGGTTTTAATTATCCATAAATGAGTGAGATCATGTGGTATTTTTCTTTCATTCACTGGCTTATTTCACTTACACATAATGCTCTCCATTTCCATCCATGCTGTCACAAATAGTAAGAGTTCCTTGTTTTTCACAGCAGCATAGTATTCCATCGTGTAGATGTACCACAGTTTTCTGATCCATTCATCTGCTGTGGGCAGTTAGGCTGTTTCCAGATCTTAGCTATGGTCAATTGTGCTGCTATGAACATAGGGGTGCATATATCCTTTCTGATTGGTGTTTCTCATTATTTGGGATATATTCCTAGAAGTGGGATCACTGGGTCAAATGGGAGTTCCATTTTTAGTATTTTGAAGAAACTCCATACTGTCTTCCATAGTGGCTGCACCAGTCTGCATTCCCACCAGCAGTGCACAAGTGTTCCTTTTTCTCCCCATCCTCTCCAGCACTTGTCCTTTGTTGATTTGTTGATGATAGCCATTCTGACAGGTGTGAGATGGTACCTCATTGTTGTTTTGATTTGCATTTCTTGGATGATTAGTGACTTTGAGCATGTTTTCATGTGTCTCCTGGCTTTCTGAATGTCCTCTTT